>NC_025689.1:11401434-11422468 GCF_000633955.1 Camelina sativa
TCTCATACACCTTCTCCTAAACAAGTCTTCAACGTAGACACATTCCTGAGAAACTCAACAGTTGCATGCAGCATCATTAAGAGCAAACACAATCGTCTGTTCTTTAACACAACCTCGTCCAAACATGCATGTATGATAATGATCAGATCAGCACATCTCTATTGTTCCTGTAGACATCTAACCAAAAATTTCATACATAGTTTTCAGAAGCCCAGCAGCTTCAACCATCCTCCTATATCATCAGTGGAACCAAACACAAACGTTCGTTCTTCAATGGATGTATCACGATCCTAACAACAGAGTATCACACCTCTATTTTTCATTGCAGATAACATGTCTCATCACAATCATATGCACCTGCAGATCATCAAGGGTGAAGTGATCTCCTGTCACTCTTTTGTTGACTCCACGACACTGAAGTATCAACACACTTCTGCAGATTCTCTCTTAACTCAAGAAGACATCTCCTCTGGATTCACTTATAGAAGATAAAACAGACCCTTGCTTTGGACGTAGTGACCCACNCAGCTTGAGTGATCAACTAAGTCAAAAACAGACATATGTATCACAACAGCATACTGAGCTATGGGAATTACTTACCTGCTAATAGTGCTTTGCATCCTTAAGCACTTTGATGACCTGTCTCGTCGCCTGTTGAAGCAGCTTCTTGTTTGTAGGCATATTGACTATCCTTGCAACCACAATTGGACGTTGGGCAATAGAACACTGATTGCCGAGAATTCGAACAACAGATAGCACTTTGATCGAATCATAGTAAGGAGGTGACCATACACAAGCTCTACAAGAAAAACAGCCTCTTGTGTATTATGTTCTACAATCTCAAAACTCNGTTTTTTTTTTTTTTTCCTTTTTATCAGATACAAATAACAGAACAAAGAAAGAGAAATTTTGTAAGAAAGCTCATCCAATTTATCATAGTTAATATATGCAACAAAGGAAAGTTAGGTTACCTCTCCTATTGAAATGAGCCACTACAAAATTTATTGATAGTGATAATTTTATTTTGATGCTTAAATCGTTTTATAAAATTGGATCTTGGAAATTAAATTATCACAGGTCGCATCTTTTTGCATGCACTCCACGCAATCTGTGCAATTATATGGATCCATTAAAGACTTTTTATCCCCAAAAAACAAAACCAAACATGTCGAAAGAGAGTTCCCACTCCAAACATGTGCAAGTTACTACTGTGATAGAGGACTGATGTGACTTCCCCCGGCCCATTGCTCCATTTAAGGTATGAAAATAATGTTGTGACACACAGATGTACCATGTCCACAGAGACCTAATCCTAGCACTTGTAGTATCTTGGTTCTAGTTTCTTAACCAATTGGAGTAATATTTGTTTCTTCTAAATTAGGGTTGTTTTCTTCGATTTTATTCCTTTATTACTGCCTTTAACTGATCTGTCCGGAGACCTCGACTTATTCTACAAGATCATAATAACTTCGAAAGAAATATGTTTCGAACATCGATGTTCCAAGTAAAGAAATTTGCTCTAATCATATGGTAACATTTAACACGCTAAGAGTATATAGAGGAATGTGGTTAGACGAACGAGTTTCACGACAGGAAAACGTAACAATGATGTAAAGGTATATAGAAGCACAACACACTGATTCACACTTGGAACGTGCCAAGCCAACGCTTTTCTATTCAATTTTATTAACAAAATTTATCTTTTACAAGAATACAATTTTGTCTGGGCCCTTACTCAACCTATTCTACCCAATAGGATTGAACCCGACTAAGAATGAATCTGACCCCTCTTCTCTTTTCTATCTAAACACACACCTGTGTAGATCTAAGAGAATAAACTCACCCTCTCTCTTTTTAGCTGAGAGATTAAAACTCACCCTCTCTCTTTTCTATCTAAACTCTCACCAGAGTAGATCTAAGAGAAAGAAAAAACAATTCTCTGCGCACTTAATCACCACCCTGATTAACGTCACAGAGAACTGGGAACACCCCTTCTAAGCCTTATTTTTGTGGCTTCGAAGTTTACAACTGTATCAATATTCTAGAGTACTCAAATTGGCTCGTGGCCTACTCCTAGAATATTTATACACGACTTGAGAAACCCTGGAAGGCGAATCTCCAAATATCACGGGATAAGGAAACTGTTTGTTTTTCAGCCTTATCCTTTCCTTAACTCTTGCGGAGAATATTCTTCATATCTCCAAGCAAACGGAAACTGCTTGCTCCTCAAGCTTAACCTTTCCTTATTTTTTGTAGAGAATATTCTTCATATCTCCGAGTGAAATCTCGTCCATATCTTCAATGCCAAGTCAGCAACCTTTCTCGACACATCATCACATCCACTCATGTCTTGCCACGTCAGCTTATGCATCCATGTCAGCAACTCAGATGTTTGTGATCTGATGCAGCTTCCTTATTGGCACAACACTCTGTTCGGCACAACGACTTGTTCCTCACAGCGAGTTGTCCCAGAATCTGCATTTACAATCTCCCCCTTTTTGACTGAGTTTGATACTCAAGCATCTCTCTGGTTCAACCTGAAAAGACACTCCAACAAACACAAGCCAAAAACAGAACAAGCAACAACTAGACAAAACATCAGACATTATCTAGCAAAATTAATCAACAGCTTGTTCAAACAGAATTATGCATAAGAACCTAACAATCAGAAACCCCAGCGGGCTGCAGCGGAAACCATGTTCTTAATAATTCTCTAATCAGACTTAATCAATTGGCATATTCTCAATCATTAACAACCTAAGATCAATAACCACCACCATCCTAAGATCAACCAATTAATAAATTAAGTCTCCCCCATAAACAATGATTCTCCCCCTAAACCAAGTAGCTACAAGGATTCTCCCCCATAAGTACAAAACTCCTTATCATTAGGCGTTGATTAGAATTATATCAAAAACCAATCAAAATCCAGAACCAGAATCATTCTCCCCCAGCTTGAGTGATCAACTAAGTCAAAAACAGACATATGTATCACAACAGCATACTGAGCTATGGGAATTACTTACCTGCTAATAGTGCTTTGCATCCTTAAGCACTTTGATGACCTGTCTCGTCGCCTGTTGAAGCAGCTTCTTGTTTGTAGGCATATTGACTATCCTTGCAACCACAATTGGACGTTGGGCAATAGAACACTGATTGCCGAGAATTCGAACAACAGATAGCACTTTGATCGAATCATAGTAAGGAGGTGACCATACACAAGCTCTACAAGAAAAACAGCCTCTTGTGTATTATGTTCTACAATCTCAAAACTCTGTTTCACTGTAGATATCCTTCATTCTTGCATTTGAAGCAGTTTCTTCGATTGATTCTACACAAAGCCGTGTTGCCCTTACATACAGATGAGCTAAGCATGTTCTACTTCTCAAATTTGTCATAACTGAGACTTCATGAAATCCATGTTTTTTGAAAAGAACATTCACTGTCTTGATCAAACCCCTTGGCACTTGACAGATTAGTCCAAGAATCTCATACACCTTCTCCTAAACAAGTCTTCAACGTAGACACATTCCTGAGAAACTCAACAGTTGCATGCAGCATCATTAAGAGCAAACACAATCGTCTGTTCTTTAACACAACCTCGTCCAAACATGCATGTATGATAATGATCAGATCAGCACATCTCTATTGTTCCTGTAGACATCTAACCAAAAATTTCATACATAGTTTTCAGAAGCCCAGCAGCTTCAACCATCCTCCTATATCATCAGTGGAACCAAACACAAACGTTCGTTCTTCAATGGATGTATCACGATCCTAACAACAGAGTATCACACCTCTATTTTTCATTGCAGATAACATGTCTCATCACAATCATATGCACCTGCAGATCATCAAGGGTGAAGTGATCTCCTGTCACTCTTTTGTTGACTCCACGACACTGAAGTATCAACACACTTCTGCAGATTCTCTCTTAACTCAAGAAGACATCTCCTCTGGATTCACTTATAGAAGATAAAACAGACCCTTGCTTTGGACGTAGTGACCCACGGTGAAACAGAATTTGGAGCATATATACCGGTGATACAGACGATAATGCACACGTCAAACAGCTGGTAGGACATAGACCCTTGCCTCTGAGCATAATCCATCTTCTGGTAATAGTCCCGTGCATCAAATACTTTGATCAAAGATGGAACTCAACCAGCTGTTGTACAAACATGATAGCCACATAACAACTTGTGAGCACAATCTTCTGTCTAGGAACACTCATCGGCCTCTAGAAGAGGTAGCTCCATTCCTTCGTATAATGGAACTGACACTATACTCATTGTATCGATACAAACGAGTATCAGTCTTTCGAATCATCCTCAGACGCATGATGACTCAGCAACAATCCTCTGAAGCTCTTTCACAACTTGAACCAGGTTGCAGTAACAGCTACTTCCAACACTTTAGTACTCATCGGACACTTATTTTCACCCAAATAATTAGATGAATACGCAGCTCTTTGATCTTACTTCCATGATCAATCTATCACTCAAGATGTTAGACCCTTGATCCATTGCTGCTCTCTGGAGTTTACCTCTTAGAGAGTCATGATCATTTCTATGAGCTGAAACAAGTGAGCTTAAACCTGAACCACTTAACACACACATCAGTGCACACTTGTTCAACAATCAGTCATATGAATTTAACTACAAAACATTGATTCTACAACACATTGTTTTCTTTTCAACCTTCTATACACAACCTTAGACATCCAAAAATTGTTAATCACAGGAAGTGAGGAAACAAGAAAAGCAATAGACCTTCCAGAGTACTTTTATATTAATTTTTTTTTACTTCTGAAAGTAAGAGGCTTTCATACCTTGNGGCCCTTACTCAACCTATTCTACCCAATAGGATTGAACCCGACTAAGAATGAATCTGACCCCTCTTCTCTTTTCTATCTAAACACACACCTGTGTAGATCTAAGAGAATAAACTCACCCTCTCTCTTTTTAGCTAAGAGATTAAAACTCACCCTCTCTCTTTTCTATCTAAACTCTCACCAGAGTAGATCTAAGAGAAATAAAAAAAAACAATTCTCTACGCACTTAATCACCACCCTGATTAACGTCACAGAGAACTGGGAACACCCCTTCTAAGTCTTATTTTTGTGGCTTCGAAGTTTACAACTGTATCAATATTCTAGAGTGCTCAAATTGGCTCGTGGCCTACTCCTAGAATATATATACACGACTTGAGAACTCCTAGAAGGCGAATCTCCAAATATCACGGGATAAGGAAACTGTTTGTTTCTCAGCCTTATCCTTTCCTTAACTCTTGCGGAGAATATTCTTCATATCTCCAAGCAAACGGAAACTGCTTGCTGCTCAAGCTTATCCTTTCCTTATTTATCGCAGAGAATATTTTTTCATATCTCCAAGTGAAATCTCGTCCATATCTTCAATGCCAAGTCAGCAACCTTCCTCGACACATCATCACATCCACTCATGTCTTGCCACGTCAGCTTACGCATCCATGTCAGCAACTCAGGCGTTTGTGATATGATGCAGCTTCCTGATTGGCACAACACTCTGTTCGGCATAACGACTTGTTCCTCACAGTGAGTTGTTCCAGAATCTGCATTTACAATCTCCCCCTTTTTGACTGAGTTTGATACTCAAGCATCTCTCTGGTTCAACCTGAAAAGACACTCCAACAAACACAAGCCAAAAACAGAACAAGCAACAACTAGACAAAACATCAGACATTATCTAGCAAAATTAACCAACAGCTTGTTCAAACAGAATTATGCATAAGAACCTAACAATCAGAAACCCCAGCGGGCTGCAGCGGAAACCATGTTCTTAATAATTCTCTAATCCAGACTTAATCAATTGGCATATTCTCAATCATTAACAACCTAAGATCAATAACCACCAGCAACCTAAGATCAACCAATTAATAAATTAAGTCTCCCCCATAAACAATGATTCTCCCCCTAAACCAAGTAGCTACAAGGATTCTCCCCCATAAGTACAAAACTCCTTATCATTAGGCGTTGATTAGAATTATATCAAAAACCAATCAAAATNAGATTTGTTAACAGAAGGCAGCAGCCACCAGATCCTTCACGATGATTCAGAGACCGAGATCTCTTCAAGTTCCTGCTAGCTCCTCTCATCAACACCAACCCTAGATGTGCCTTTAAAATACTTGGCACTCCTTTCAGCAGCTCGCATGTGTGATACTTTACGATTATCACTGAAACACTCACAGCTTGCAAGTACATAGCAGATGTCTAATTTGCTGGTACAACACATCTTCAGACGACTGATCAGTCCACCGTACCCGTTACCATTTACACAATCTCTTGAAACATCTTCTAAGATAGAACATTTCCAACTCTCATAGGTGCTGCCTCTAGCAAACTCTGCCTCATGCCTTGTTCTTCACAACTTGTCCACGTTTGTCTATTCTGTTCTTGAAGACCTCTATAGCTTCGCCCATGTTTCAACTTAACTCCATTTGCAGAGCTCTGACATGCAACGCCACTAATTGCATCTGAACAAGTANAGCCACCAGATCCTTCACGATGATTCAGAGACCGAGATCTCTTCAAGTTCCTGCTAGCTCCTCTCATCAACACCAACCCTAGATGTGCCTTTAAAATACTTGGCACTCCTTTCAGCAGCTCGCATGTGTGATACTTTACGATTATCACTGAAACACTCACAGCTTGCAAGTACATAGCAGATGTCTAATTTGCTGGTACAACACATCTTCAGACGACTGATCAGTCCACCGTACCCGTTACCATTTACACAATCTCTTGAAACATCTTCTAAGATAGAACATTTCCAACTCTCATAGGTGCTGCCTCTAGCAAACTCTGCCTCATGCCTTGTTCTTCACAACTTGTCCACGTTTGTCTATTCTGTTCTTGAAGACCTCTATAGCTTCGCCCATGTTTCAACTTAACTCCATTTGCAGAGCTCTGACATGCAACGCCACTAATTGCATCTGAACAAGTATGTGTAATAGTAGCAGAAACAACAACTCTGCCCTCCTGAATCCTTCCAGCAGCTTCTTGATGGAAGTGATTCTCACAGTTTCCTGAGTGCTACAGCTTACACTTGACAACATCTACTTAATACACTCCTTCTCAGATCATGTCTCTAGACATCATAGAACACTGCTGATTGAACTCTTTTGCTTGTGGATTGGATGACTTTGATATACGCCAGCTATTATCAGAGCATTGACCTTGAACTCAAATATTGTTGCGCTCATCAACCACCTGACATCTTTCCTTAGTGAAGTTAACATCTAAACCCTCGTCACACAACTGACTGGTGCTAATCAGATTGGCTTTTAGATCATCGACAAGGTAGACACCATAGTGGGCTGATCTTTACCCCGAGATGCACTTTTGCCTTTGATTTTACCTTCAGCTTCATCTCTAAAAGTGACCATGTCAGCTAAGCCTTCTTCAAAGTTGTGTAGCCTTCCTTGATTCACAGTCATGTACCTTGAACAACCACAGTGCTTCAATACAACAGTCTGTTGATCATCAACAGAGTGTGCAACATAACAGTTCATGTCACATTTCTTGATGTTTACTCGCATGTATCTTCGAACATCTTTGTGACACTCCTTCAGATGCGTGAGTGGTATAGTACAATCCAGACACTTGAAACAGTCAGCTTTGTGGAGGCTCTGACTTGCATAATAACAGTGAAATGTTCTTTTGTTCTGATCTCCGACACTCCACATTCTTGTCTCAACTTCTGATCTTATCTTTTCTTTCATCGACTTGAGATGTAAACCATTGTTAATTGTGATACTTGAAGATCCACTATAACAATACAGATCATTCTTCTTAATGAAGACTTGATTGCCTCTTCTTCCAATCATTGTGGAACTTCTTCTGGCTTAAAAGCTGACTTACACGATTCTTAAATCTGTAGCAATCAACCTTAATATGACCAATCACACCACAATACCAACACCGACGCAGTTTCCCTCTCAGGTTGTTCACAACAATCATCTGTTTAGTCTTCTGCAGGTTGAACTCAGACACTCGTTTGACAGCACCACCTCTGTTTTGCAGCACTATTAAGCCATTCACTGCACTTGTGTCACCACTTGAGTTTCTTCCATGGTTCTTCATCCCACAGTTTGCAATCATAGTACCCTTGTGAGTGACCAGCCGCTTATCCAGATCTTTTGCTCCTTTACTCAGTCTCTTGTTATTCTTTAGCTGATCCTCAAGACGTTGTCTCAACAGAGACGTAATAACTTTCTCCTCAGACAACAATTTCTCAAGAGTGAAGACTCTATAAAGCAGCTCTTTCTTCTCAGACACCAGATCATAATTCTCCTTTTTCTGCAGAATCAGATCCTTAAACAGAGCGATGACTTGTTTCTCAACAGATAAGCCAGCCACATCATCCTTAGGCTTCAAAACAGACTTCTGATTCTCATCATCTTCTTTGGCTGAATCAATATCACTCCATGTCAAACAAGATTTCGTATGAACACAGCCTTGACGGTTGTAACACTTCAACACACTTCTTCTTTCAAGTCTAGAACATTCTGATTGGAAGTGTCCATAATCTTGATATTCAGAACTCTGAGATCTTTCTCTGCATCAGATCTGGATGATGAAGATTGATGCTGACGTTGTACACTCTTCAGACTTCTGAACTGCTTCTTAATCAGTATTACCTTGAACAGACGTCTGAGTTTCTACAGTCTTCAGAGTGAATGATTCCTCAGCCTTCTGATCGTTCTTTCTCATCTGCAGTTCATCTGTCTGAACTAATTTTACACACTGATAAACCANTGTTTTGCAGCACTATTGACCCATTCACTGCACTTGTGTCACCACTTGAGTTTCTTCCATGGTTCTTCATCCCACAGTTTGCAATCATAGTACCCTTGTGAGTGACCAGCCGCTTATCCAGATCTTTTGCTCCTTTACTCAGTCTCTTGTTATTCTTTAGCTGATCCTCAAGACGTTGTCTCAACAGAGACGTAATAACTTTCTCCTCAGACAACAATTTCTCAAGAGTGAAGACTCTATAAAGCAGCTCTTTCTTCTCAGACACCAGATCATAATTCTCCTTTTTCTGCAGAATCAGATCCTTAAACAGAGCGATGACTTGTTTCTCAACAGATAAGCCAGCCACATCATCCTTAGGCTTCAAAACAGACTTCTGATTCTCATCATCTTCTTTGGCTGAATCAATATCACTCCATGTCAAACAAGATTTCGTATGAACACAGCCTTGACGGTTGTAACACTTCAACACACTTCTTCTTTCAAGTCTAGAACATTCTGATTGGAAGTGTCCATAATCTTGATATTCAGAACTCTGAGATCTTTCTCTGCATCAGATCTGGATGATGAAGATTGATGCTGACGTTGTACACTCTTCAGACTTCTGAACTGCTTCTTAATCAGTACTCCCTTGAACAGACGTCTGAGTTTCTACAGTCTTCAGAGTGAATGATTCCTCAGCCTTCTGATCGTTCTTTCTCATCTGCAGTTCATCTGTCTGAACTAATTTTACACACTGATAAACCATCTGTTCATCAGAACTTAAAGCACCTTTACCATCAGATTTGTGAGAAAAATATCCATGTGATAAGCTTCTGAGAAATTCCTTGACAAACATTTTATCCTTATATACCTTCTTCAGCATTACAACTTCCTGACAAAGGGAGCTTAGTTGACTGTTGAAACGACAGGATGGTGATACATCAGATTTTTCCTTCTTCACCCTTCTGGTTTCCTCAAAGAAGGCTTCCAAAATATCCCAAGCTTCTTTCGCCGACATACACTCTTGCACCATCGCGAACAGATCCATCGGCAAGCAGCTGAAAATTGTAGATAACGCTTCAGCGTTCTGTTTTCCCTTTAACTTCTCCTCAGCCGTCCATAGCTTACTGGGTTTTATTAGAGTTTCTCCTCTCATGCTCGTAAGTCGTAAGTGTTGGAAGTGACCATCCATCTTCAACAGCGAACCAGACATCCATATCACGACTTTGAATCATCTGTCTGATTTGTGCTTTCCAATCATCATAGTGCTCAGCGTCAAGCATCAGCGGATTGTTCTTATCAACGAACTGTTGTGGATTCTACATACCTCGTCTCAAGATCTCACCTGTTGAAAAGATAAGCAATTCTTTTATCAGGCGTCTGCTCTGATACCAATTGTAAAGGTATAGAGAAGCACAACACACTGATTCACACTTGGAACGCGCCAAGCCAACGCTTTTCTATTCAATCTTATTAACAAAATTTATCTTTTACAAGAATACATTTTTGTCTCGGCCCTTACTCAACCTATACTACCCAATAGGATTGAACCCGACTAAGAATGAATCTGACCCCTCTTCTCTTTTCTATCTAAACACACACCTGTGTAGATCTAAGAGAATAAACTCACCCTCTCTCTTTTTAGCTAAGAGATTAAAACTCACCCTCTCTCTTTTCTATCTAAACTCTCACCAGAGTAGATCTAAGAGAAAGAAAAAAAAATTCTCTGCGCACTTAATCACCACCCTGATTAACGTCACAGAGAACTGGGAACACCCCTTCTAAGCCTTATTTTTGTGGCTTCGAAGTTTACAACTGTATCAATATTCTAGAGTGCTCAAATTGGCTCGTGGCCTACTCCTAGAATATATATACACGACTTGAGAACCCCTAGAAGGCGAATCTCCAAATATCACGGGATAAGGAAACTGTTTGTTTCTCAGCCTTATCCTTTCCTTAACTCTTGCGGAGAATATTCTTCATATCTCCAAGCAAACGGAAACTGCTTGCTGCTCAAGCTTATCCTTTCCTTATTTATCGCAGAGAATATTTTTTCATATCTCCAAGTGAAATCTCGTCCATATCTTCAATGCCAAGTCAGCAACCTTCCTCGACACATCATCACATCCACTCATGTCTTGCCACGTCAGCTTACGCATCCATGTCAGCAACTCAGGCGTTTGTGATATGATGCAACTTCCTGATTGGCACAACACTCTGTTCGGTATAACGACTTGTTCCTCACAGTGAGTTGTTCCAGAATCTGCATTTACAAATGATAGAATTGGCGTTATCGTTAGCTGTGCGAGGGATACATATTGACATACATTAAAGTTGGACGGTGGAGGACGACTACTGGAGCAGAACTGTTAGAGCTTAGGAGAAAAAGAGAGTGATAACACGACTCTTGATTGTGTGGTTCTCAAAACTTAATTTAGAAAAGTACAAAAGAATATGTTTCATGAATATATTTTGTTTGGGTCTATGAAAGAGTAGAAAAAAAAAACAGAATTATACTAGAATTATTTATAAATTCAAATGGGAACCCACACTAGCTAGATGGATACAAGGACTGTACCACATGGGCATATGACATGTACACATCAACTAAACGTTGTTCTTTCTTTTGATATATATATTTTTTTTAAATCCAAACATCAAACAAATTAAACGTTGCGGAAAGAAACTGTATTATCTCAACTTTGAAATTGTATTTGATTCACACATACACCAAATACGGTGTTTTTGGGTCACACCAAATACTTTTTGTGTTTGTTACATATACGGAGAGGTCACACACCTCTGATTCAACAAACTGCACTACTGAGCAAAAAAGTCTCTCTATAATTTTCTTCAACCTTTTTTCCCTTCTCGTACAAGAAACGACATACACAATGGTGGGAAACTATGATCGTACCGGTGAGGTAAAAGCGTTCGACGAGATGAAGATTGGAGTGAAGGGTCTCATGGACGCCGGGATCACACAAATCCCACGCATTTTCCATCACCCGAATGCTACCTTTACAAACCCTAAACCTAGTTCCTCAACGTTGAAGATTCCAACAATCGATCTTGGAGGCTGTGTGTTCGAGTCCACGGTCATGCGAGAGAGTGTTATCACGAAAGTGAGAGACGCGGTTGAGAAGTTTGGGTTCTTCCAGGTGATTAACCATGGGATTCCAATTGGTGTGACGGATAAGATGAAAGATGGGATTCGTGGGTTTCATGAGCAGGACTCAGAAGTGAAGAAAACGTTTTATAGTCGTGACATGACCAAAAAGGTTAAGTATAACACTAATTTCGATCTCTATAGTTCTCAAGCTGCCAATTGGAGAGATACTTTAACTACGGTTATGTCTCCTGATGTTCCACAAGTAGAGGACTTACCTGCGGTTTGTCGGTACGCTTTTTTTCTTTCTAATTTTCAAATTTTAGTGACATCACTACTAGATATTTTCTTAGAGGAAAAAAGAATACAATTATTGTATAGAATGGCCTGGTCCCAAAACTGAAAGCTCACGAAACCACAAACAAGGTAATAATGAATTTAGCTTACATAATTATTTAAGCTAAGTTTAATAATACCCGTACGTTAGCTTACACAAACTGGGTTAGGATGGACAAATCCGTCTGCGGACTGAACCGTTTTTTATTTACCATTCATTAAATGTAGTTCGCTGTGGTGCGGTCTAAAAGATACAGGAAAAAAACCGCTGCGGATCAACTGCGCATTATTTTTATGTACAAATAAAGTTGGTACTCTGCAGCGGTCTGCTGTTCGTCCTATTTTTGGGGCGGACTAAACTGCTGACGGATTTGGTCGCTTCGACCGCAGTCACCATTCAGACCCTATAAGTTAAATTTAACAACACGCTTATGATAGTTATAATTTTTTTTAATTAAATTTATAATAGTCATAAATTAACTATTTAGGTACAAAAACATCTAGTATATCCTTGTATTAAATCTCCCTAAATTGGTTTTAATTATATTGTAATTTTGTTATTGTATGGTCTAATTTATTTTTAGATACAGTTAGGATAAATATTCATAATTAATACTATTATTGTATTTTAAGTATCTTTAATTGTATTTTGCTTGTGCAGTAGTTAGTGTTAGTGTTTGTAATAAATGTAATGTAAAATATACTATATTTTTATCTATTCAGCTTATTCGGTTCCGTTACAAAAAAAAAGTCGAGTTTGGTTTGATTTCGATTTGATGAATTTCAGTTTGGTTATAAAAATTGACGTAACAGATAAATATTTTCAGGGAAATCATGTTGGAGTACTCCAAACGAATGATGAAGTTAGGAGAGATAATCTTTGAGCTGTTATCAGAAGCTCTCGGATTAAAACCTAACCACCTCAAAGAACTAGACTGTGCCAAGAGCTTGTCGTTGCTCTCACATTACTACCCACCTTGTCCAGAGCCTGATCGAACCTTTGGGATCAGTTCACACACAGATATATCTTTTATCACTATTCTTCTTCAAGACCACATTGGTGGACTTCAAGTTCTCCATGATGGATACTGGATCGATGTTCCTCCTAATCCCGAAGCTCTTATCGTCAACTTAGGAGATCTCTTACAGGCAAATATGTTATTTTGTTTTCAATAAACAAACTCAATACACCAATCAAATCTTTCATGTTTTGACAAATCTCACAAAATTATTCTTTCCAATGGTTGCTTGCAGCTTATAACAAACGATAAGTTTGTAAGTGTGGAGCACAGGGTATTGGCAAATAGATGCAAGGAACCGCGCATTTCAAGCGCATCGTTCTTCATGCACACCATACCAAATGAACAAGTATATGGACCTATCAAAGAGCTTCTATCTGAACAAAACCCTCCCAAGTATAGAGACACAACCACGTCCGAGATGGCGAGACATTACTTGGCTAAAGGACTTGATGGGACCTCACCGTTGCTCCATTTCAGGATCTGAAAATAATAGTGGATCCAAATATTAGAGGATTTCTGGAGTTTCCACAAAAATAAATTGTAGTATACAATAAAACTACTTGTGGTAGTATTTCACATATATTATGTATCCAATAACTCATTTTGTAGTTCTTGTGTTGAGATATATATTACATTGTGTTCTCTACTAGGTATATATATAGTATTCAAGCACATAGCTAGACAATGCGTTTCAGTAGTTAATTGTTCTTCCAAGTACAAACTAATAAAAAAACTTAATCGACCCTAGTAGAGATCATAAGAGTATTACCTCCATAGATTCACACACGGTATTCAAAAGGAAACAACTGACATGGATTGAGCTGAATGTCGTAGATGTGATATGGCTGTGTCCCTTTCAGTCTCTTCCACTATTCCAAGTTTTCTGCAAAACAACAAGTTTATATGTATCATTGGTTACTATCTTCAAATGTGATTTAAATAAACACAATATATAAGCATTTGCATATATTAACTGCAAAAGGCAAGGAGAAAATTGTACCTTGGAGAGATGAAACCATGACCACCTTCTTCTGAAAGTGCCTTCTCCAATCTCTCTTCAAAAGATGTTGCGTGCCAACTCACTTTCTGGTCCTGCATTAAGAAAAGTAAATCCTACGTTTCTTAATGAATGAGAGGAAATGTGAACAAGCCTAGTAAGAAACATGAGATCGAGTAGTACCTCTTTGTACTTGTTTGTAGAGTTTGGTATCCCATTACCATCCCACCATTTGGGTGAGATTAGAGATTGTTCTTTCTCATTCCAGTGAGCTGCAACCATTCCAATGATTGGTCTGTCCCCATGAGTTATGGATAAAGCCTCCATGTTTTTGCCACTACTCTGCTTCACCCAAGGAGAGCTACTAGTTTCGACTATTGGGTACTTTTCATCTGTACTCTCACAAATCGTTGATGTGGGAGATTCATTTTCCGTCTTCTCTTGGACTCTTTGTCTCCCCTTTCCTGCTGATCCCATATATTCAGGAAAGGTGGTTCTAGGGGTTTGAATCTCATCAGATAGTTTCAATGCGGTCGGATTAGGCGATGTTGCTGAGATATTAGTGTTTGCAGGCATCTCAGGTTTCCTAGAAGAGATGTTCTTGGAAGAACTAGAAGAGTAAGATTGATCAAACTCACATTCAGACCGCACTGACTTTGTCTTACTCTTAACGTTTCCAGCTTTGAGTGGCACATTGCCGGTTATATCCACCTCGTCCCTTAACGCAGTACCAATGCTTTGTTCACTAGCGTCGCTAGATGCAGAAGAGATCCTTGCATTGCTACGGGCATCGGTCAAGCAACTGATATTGACAAAACAAAGAAAAAGAGTAAAGTTCAGCTCCATGCAACCTCTGGAACTCTTGTTTGATCAAAGTATTTTTGTTAGGAGGCAGTTTGACTAAGATTCGTTTACTTTTCAAGCTCAAAAGAGATATTTATCACGTAAAGTAGGCATGTAGCAGTTCACCTGCTAGGAGTTTTCTCTGAAGTATCTATTGATCTTTCACAGGGCTCATTCTTTATCTCATCCAAGTGAAATATTGCATCAGAGTTACTGGAAACCCAAGAAGGGGTAGATCTAAAATGTTCTCCAAGTTGATGGGTTTCCAGTTTTTTGGGTGCTTTAATCTCAACCGGTGTCACTGGTGTTGTCATGCTGCAAGCTTTAAGAAACTGTGCCTGTAGCTCCACAAGTAAATCAAAGTGAAGTTAGGTTCTCAGTTTGAAGAAAGTGACAATCAGATTCTGTTCTTATGAGTTTTTCAAAACTTCAGAAGAGTAACTAACTCACACAAAAATCTCAAATAATTATTAGTAGTAAAGATGCAGACACTAATGCAAGTTAACATAAGCTACAGTCATCTAAATACATCTATTGTCAATACAACTGACCACACAAAAACAGAGGAAATGAATAACCCAAAGGTTGTGAAATGTAGCAATGCCTTCCTGATAGAAACAGAGCATACTAGAGTCTAGTAACATTAAACACAGAACAACTTCTTCTCTCAGTTCAGCAAGAAGAGCTTCAGCACAAGTATCACACATATCAAAACACACAAAAGATGTCTCAAGCACAAAACATAACTGGAGAATCTTGAACAAATATACTAACTCATTTCAAGAAGCCAAAAATCTTGAACCTGAGTGAATGAATTAAAAAAACCACATAATTCTTAAGGTATGATTCTTGAATGTATTTCTTTTATTAACAACATACATACCTCATCCTTGTCAATATGCACAGAATCCAAACTAGAACCCTCTATGTCATGACAAGGTGAAGAAGAAGCTTCAGATAAAAACAAAGCTGACAAACGATTCTTCGATTCATACTGACCTCTCTGAAATCATCATCACAAAGAAGTTAATAATTACAATTGAAACACTGAATTGTAAAAGCACAAGGAAGCAAGCGATGATGATAAAATTCAGTTTACTACTTGTTTGGATTGAACTTGAGAAACAGAGTCATCAACACTAGTTGATTCGTCGTCTTTAGTAGTAGTAGCACGGAAGCAGCAGTGGAAGAGACAACCCATGGCGGTTCTACTCTACAATCACGACCTCTGCGAAGATTGTGATGGTTCAGACTCAATTGTGATTTGAATTTTATTGGTGGTAAAATAAAAAAATATAAAAAAGGAACAGCGATGGAAGAACTTATTACAAAATACAGTGAGGAGGGAAAATATATAATGTTTTCTCGAGAAAGTGAGAGAGAGAGAGTGATGTTGGAGGAGGAGGAGGTGGTGGGTCTGAGTCTTTACTTTAAAGTGTTTTTGTTTTTCAAATTTGAAAATCCCAAAAAAAGGACTGTGTGAGTGAGAGAGAGAGCTTCGAATTTTGAATATGGCATCAAACATAGTATTAATTATTTTATTCATTATTTATTTCTTACGTTATCTACACTCGCGGGCGCGTGTGTTCAAACGTGGAACATTCGAAAACAGATTTTTTTTTCAAGTACAAAAAAGCATTTAATAATTGATTCGTGATATTTTTTTTGGTCAATTATTATTAACAGTTTATTTAATTTCATAAATTATTTTAGGAAATAAAATTCATTGAATTTAATAAAGTCAGCATAAAATAAATGCTTTGTATTTGACTAGTTCAGTACATCTATTTAATCACCTTCTATAATATATACAAGTGCCATTGGTTATAAATAGATGCAAACACTCAAGTGAAATACATCATCAAAAAGAAAAGAAAAAAATCAGAAGTGAAGAAAGGAAAGAGTTTGACAAAATGTTGAAACTCATCATTTTCTTGATGATATCCAGTTTGTTGCTTGCTACTCAATTTTCTAATGTAAACATTAATTCAAATACTTGTTTTCATTTCTTTATTTTTTTATTTTATGAATTCTTCGAAATACAGAAATACAGTTTTTATATATGTTATTTTGTTTGGTACAGGCCGAAGAATTAGATAGTTCAGCTGAAGTACCTGCACCCCGTAAGGTATAAATTTATATAAAACATCAGATTATGAAAAAATAATATTACAGACTATTACTTTTTTCAAACTCTTTATTGTAACCATTCTTTTACATCACAAATTTATGTGCATCCTCCAACAAATTCAGATGGGAGGAGAAGGCTCACTTCGACCAGAAGGTAATTTTTTTTAAAAAAACCGTGTTATTTCATTTATATAATTAATAAATGAATTGAACCATTTCGTTAATAATTTTTTTTTTCAACCGTTAATAATTTATTTAACGTTGCATTGTATTTTTTTGTCCAGAATGTCCAAAGGCATGTGACTATCGATGTTCAGCGACATCTCACAGGAAACCATGTTTGTTCTTTTGCAACAAATGTTGTATGAAATGTTTATGCGTACCATCGGGAACATATGGACACAAAGAAGAATGCCCTTGCTACGATAACTGGAGGACCAAAGAAGGTGGACCTAAATGTCCATGATAACTTATAAACAATTATAAACAAAACAGATATTGTCTCTTCTTAATAAAATCTATGTTGGCCGTGCCTATTTTTAATATATGTATAATATAATATAATATAATGTTTTCGTCTATTGCAAATCTAGAGTTGCACAAATATCTTTGGTCAAATACCTTAAGATTAAAAGAAAATACTAGTATCTATCATCTTATCATAATTAACACCTCTATAATTCTTCTTTATTGCATTCACTCTTTCACCATGTTGTCTTTAATTTGAGAAAGAATTACTCAAATGTTATCTAAAAGTTGGTTTATTACTCAAATCTATAAATCTTTTGAAAATTACTAGAATGTTTAGTGCTCTGGGTGTAATTACAATTTACCCCTTGGGTTTTGTTTTCCGAATTTGAGTAAAAAACAAAAATACACATCAACAAATTAAAATACACATCAGATATGAATTAATACGTCATTAAGCAGTTTTTTTTAGATCCACAGTTTTGTTTTCTCTCGTTTATATCAAAGAGAGGGAAAGTGAATAGTTTTAACTATTCACAAACCGCGAGAAAAAAAAATTATCGAAACTCTCGTCTCTCGTCGCTGGCGATACTGTCATTGTCCACTCTCTTGCCGTCAATCTCCCGCCGTCATCTCTCGCCGTCATCTCTCACCGTCTTTCTTCGTCGTCGCACTCTCTTTCTTCAATTGGCTCTCTCTCTCTCTTCGTCTTCTTCGTCTTCTTCGTCTTCGTCTATCCGGTATGTGTCGACTGTTTAATTTCGAGTTTTCCGGCTGAATGTGGGTTTTTTCGATGATTTACGGCTGATTGTCGCCGTTGTTAATGACGGCTGATTTGTTAGATTTATTCGATTCGATGGCTGATTTACTTTTTGTTTTATGTTGCGGCTCAGTTATTTTAGGGTTTACGACTGATTTGTTAGATCTATTCGATTCGATGGCTGATTTACTTTTTGTTTTATGTTGCGGCTCAGTTATTTTAGGGTTTATGGCTGATTTGTTAGATTTATTCGATTCGATGGCTGATTTACTGTTTGTTTTATTTTGCTGACGGATGAGTTGTGACTGAGATATTTTGTGCTTTAGATCTGAGTTATGTGTTTGTGGCTGAGTTATGTTATGCTTTGTGTATGAGTTTGTTTTATGTTATGGCTGATTCATTTTATGATTTACTTATGAACTATAACAGATGTCGATGGTGATTATTTCTTCTGAAGAACAAGCAAGGGATTACCCCCCAAGACTATACGCTAAAATAGAGTCTAGAGATATAAACACAAATTTCAGGATGAAAGAATTCCCTCAGATTAGGGAATCAATAGGACTGGATGCGTGGGAAGAAACGAAGAAAGTACCTATTGGAATAATCTCTAAGCTAGTTGATAGCCAATTCGTCTGGTCTGGTAAGGTTGTTCATTTCCTACTATGTAACCAGTTAAGGGTACATAAGAAGGAGCTTTGGTTTGTGGTCGGCGGTCAACCTATCAGGTTTGGGTTGAATGAGTTTCATTTTCTGACGGGGTTAAACATAGACCCAATGCCTACTGAACGGTTTGAACTTGAAGAGGAACACAAAGATTTCTTCAGACTTTTGAAAGTGCCTGGTGGGGCAGGTCCAACGCTACTTGAACTCAGGGAAGCATTAAAAGTGTGCCGGGGATGGGTTAACCTTGATCATCGTAAATGGTTGGGGCTGTTGCTTCTTCAACACATTGGACTTTATGGTTTGCATCATAACTCTAGAATTCCATATGAAAGTGCCAAAAGAGTTTTTGATGATGAAGCAATGAAGACGTATCCGTGGGGTCGGTCAGCATTTGAAGCTCTTGTTGATTCCATAAAGATGTTGAACCCTACGGGAAAGTCGTACACCCTCAGTGGGTTTACACCCGTGTTACAGGCTTGGGCGTATGAGTCCATCAAATGCTTTGGAGAACGGTTTGGGAATGCATCAGCTAATGATGGTGGCATACCGATGCTTCAATGGGGTGGAAACCGTACACGTTCATCGCTGGAAACCGCAATTGCTGAAGAGATCAAAGCGCTTGGTGAGGTAAGGTTTATATCTGGTTGAGTGATTGTTTAGTAATGGATGAGTTATGATGTAGTTATGGCTGAGTTATTGTTTAGTAACGGCTGAGTTATGTTTTAGTAATGGATGATTTATGCTTTAGTGTTGGCTGAGTTATGTTTTAGTAATGACTGATTTATGCTTTCATTAGTAATGACTGAGTTAAAACTTACTGATGGGTTTCATAATCTCTTATGTTACAGCTGCGTGTGATTAATATGGTTATGAAGGAAAATGGCTGCGAGCTATTTCATTCGTGGCCAGAAGAAGAAGACGACCCAGCAATCGATCGCCTGATCGAAGACATACATCTGAATACGTTTGTTAAAGGTTTTTGGGATGTTAAGGGGAGTGATAAGAAGAAAAAGAAAAAGAAAGCTGAAGCAGTTGTTGAGTCTGAATCTCCTCCCGCAAAGAAGCGGAAAGTTCAGAAGATGAAAGTTTCCAACAGTCAGGAAACTAGTGAAGGAGTTGCACAGGAAAGGAAGAAGAAAGGAAAAAAGGTAAGTGAGGAGGAAGATGCTGGGGAAGATGATCTCTACGAATTGATCTCTAAGTTATACACAAGGTTTGACACCGTTGATAGGAACATTGAAAATGTATCGGCGAATCTGGAGAAGAAGATGGATGAAAGGATTGAAACCAGGCTTGGATCTTTTGAGACGGACCTCAAACAGATGAAAGAGCTCGTGCTTTCAAAGAGCACGACTGACCAGACTTTAAAAATGGGACAGGAACTAAATAACCTGGGACATGGACAGGAACTTCAGACATCAAAAGGTCCACCAAAAGTTCCGGTAATGTCTGGTTTATCTTTGTTTTATGGCTGATTTTTCAGAATGTTTAGGCTGAGTTATTATAATTTCAATTGTCTTCGCTATGATATACAGAAAAAGAACTCTTTGACTTCTCCTAAGAAGTCTCCAGATGCTAAGAAACCAGCTGATACGAAAACAGGGCCTTCCACGAGGAGAAATGCCAAAGAGTTAGAGGCGTCAGAGAAGGCCAAAGAGTTAGAGGCGGGAGAGCCGGTAATGTCTGGTTTATCTTTGTTTTATGGCTGATGTTTCAGAATGTTTAGGCTGAGTTATTATAATTTTAATTGTCTTCGCTATGATATACAGGAAAAGAACTCTTTGACTTCTCCTAAGAAGTCTCCAGCTGCTAAGAAACCAGCTGATACGAAAAAAGGGCCTTCCACGAGGAGAAATGCCAAAGAGTTAGAGGCGTCAGAAAAGGCCAAAGAGTTAGAGGCGGGAGAGAAGGTAATGTCTGATTTATC
>NC_025689.1:11422568-11423014 GCF_000633955.1 Camelina sativa
ATTCCACAGGAGGTAGGAGAGACGTCCTGATCTCGTGAGGTCGCTCCGAACTCAAATACTGTCGATCCCGGTGTGTCTCCCTTCAGCTAGAACTCCGAGAGTACAGAGCTCGGCGAAAGAGGATGGGCGCGTATATTCGGGCGCTTCGGCTGAAACTTGACCAGCTCCATCATTTTTACCGTTTAGAGGGAACCATTCTAGTCCTGGAAGACCTTATCGTCGAAGGTTACTTCTTGGCACACTGGCGAATGGTCCGTCTACTTGATGAGCACAAGGCGTGCAAAGAACTGGTCGATCAGATGGATGTACCCGATCTCCAGAAAGGCGATCGCGAACCCCTGAGGGAAACAGCCTTCCCGTTCGTGACGGATGTCTGGGCCTATCGAGCTTGCTTGACTAGGTTAATCCGATACGTCAATTTCCTGGAGTCGTCGGGTGAAGCCTTC
>NC_025689.1:11424197-11431921 GCF_000633955.1 Camelina sativa
CGGGTGAAGCCTTCTGTGAGCGCCATCTTCTTGAAGGCCCATGTGCCTTTATAGAGGACATGATGCCCAGAGGCTCCGGATTGCCAATCGAAAGGCTAGAGGCCTTACAACGGGTAAGAGATTTCTGTCGAATTGCGGTGAACGAACTCGCAGTGGAGGAACCATTGGAGACTGACATATCTGGCCCAGCTCCCGTTCTGCGATCGCAGGACCGTCCAGAACGCTAGAGGGTTGGTGGCGAAATTTTTCAATCGGGCTCCCCCGACCAGAGATCTCTCGTTTAGGCGTTGTTATTATATATATTTTTTGTTGTTGTTTGGATGAAGTGTAATGGAAACTAATCAAAATGATTTTAGCGAAGTTTAATGTCATGGCTGAGTTATAAAATTTACGGCTGAGTTATATCTTTTATGGGAAAATGGAATATATAGTCGATTCATGTCATGACTGAGTTATCAAAGAAACAATATGAAACAACTGATTTATATGACTGATTATATGGCTGAGTTATAGTTTATTACGACTGAGTTATCATGATACAGGACGAAATATCTCATCGATTCATGTGATGGCTGAGTTATAGTGTGTTATGGCTGAGTTATACTACTTGACAGATGAGTAATACCACAAAATAAAGTAATAATACTTTGACAGATGAGTAATAACACAAAATAAACTATAGAGCACAAGTTTTCGCATTGTGCCCAATTTGCTTACATCGCGAACATGCGTGTTGCTTCCTAGGGCGTTTATTTTCAGTGGCAACTTCCAAAGATGATTTAATCCTACGCTTCTTTAGTCTTCCTGGCTGGTTCACAACAATCGGAGGCAAGCACTTCTGATTATCCACAACTTCTGGAGCAAGGAATGATTCATCTGGAGGCATGATTGAACCAGCCCATCCGTTAACCAAATCGACACTCCTAAATTTCGTATCGCACATGGATATACGAGACACATCCATATGCTCTGCAGCTGCGATTGCATGGATGCATGGTATTTTCTCGTGGTCGAAACGACGGCATGTGCAACTTTTTATTTCTAAATTTACAACATGCAAAGATGATCCATATTTCACTTGAACACGTACAGCATCAATCGTTTGTACCTCCATAAGTCTTGCTCCGGTGACACGGTCCTATAAGGGAGTAGAACAAAAAACAAAACGCTTTAGGCTGAGTTATGAAAACAATTATGGCTGAGTTATTGAAACAACAATGGCTGAGTTATGGAAACTATAATGGTAATGGCTGAGATAAGGAAACAATTACGGCAGAGATATGGTAACTGTTACGGCTGAGTTATCAACATTGACGACTGACTTATGTAAAATTACCTGTAATAGTTTCTCAACACCTCGAGTGAGCGTTGTTTGCTGCGATTTCGCATCCTCTCTCCGTTCAGAAAACCATCTGGTCATCATATCCCGTATCGATTCTAGAAGTTGAACTATGGGAAGACTTCTAGCATTTGACAGTGCATGGTTCATTGATTCTGCAATATTCGTTGTCATTAAATTGTACCTTTCACCCGGGAAATGAACACGCGCCCACATTCGGACACCAGCTCGTTGGAGGTATCCATGTAGTTCGGGATGACGTGCTTCAATCTCATTGAAAGCCTCATTAAAATCAGTTAGCCTAAAACACTTTGCCGCTTTTTTCACCAGAGGGAACAAATGTTTTCCTTTGAACTTCACCAAGATGTTCTTATACAAATGGTAAGTGCAAATTCCACGTGAAGCCAACGGATACACTTGACGAATCGCTTTCCCTATTGACTGATGTCTGTCGGAGATTATCGCAAGATCCTTTTCGTCTGGAATGGCAACTTTGAGTTGTGTAAAGAACCAACGCCAAGACTCATCATTTTCAGTGTCAACAACAGCGAAAGCTAATGGGAAAATTTGAAAGTTACCATCCTGAGCTAGGGCTGTTAGAAGTGTCCCTTTGTAACTACCATGGAGAAACGTTCCGTCGACAACAACAACTTTGCGCATGAAAGCAAACCCAGCAATACTCGCACCAAAAGCAATAAAAACATATTTGAATCTATCTTCATCACCTATTTGAAGACGCGTGACTGTACCCGGATTTTCCCTTTTTAACTTGAATATGTAAGAAGGCAACTCGCTAAAACTTTCCTCAGGAGTTCCCTGATGGATCTGCCTTGCATTCAGCAGCGTTCGATATGCCTTCCAATAACCCATCTGTCGACACCAACAAATTAATAAATCAGCCATAATATATAAATAACTCAGCCGATACATTCGAATAAGTCAGCCTTAAATAATCAATAAATGAGCCGTAAAATGTAAATAATTCAGCCTATACATACCTATAACTCAGCCATTGTTATCAATAATTAACTCAGCCTATACATACCTATAACTCAACCATTATTATCAATAAGTCAGTCGAAACATAGTAATTACCTTTAGACTAAATTGCTTATTGAAAATGACTCCGACACTTTTAGGTTTAACATCCGGACCAAGATCACCAAGATAGTCCCTGTAAAGACCTGCCAGTACATCAGCTGTTGATTGACGGCATCTAGTAGAACGTTCCGTCACAGAACATGTGTGTTCCGAATCGTATACACGAACATGAAAATCCGGGTCATCCCCTTGTACAGATGCACGAACTCTCCAAATACATCCTTTAACCCAACACCTAAAAACCACTTGTCTCGGATTTGAGACTGGTACATTAAAATCAAATCCATCCCTAACCGAAATAAGTTTCACGTGATTCCTGAACTGCTTTTTGCTACTGTATCGTTGTCCTACAGCAATTTTTAGCGTTGACACCTCCAACCTAATAGCCTCCGGATTCATCTTCGATCCGGCAAAGTTATCATCTCTATGAGCTTTCTTCTGAGGAGGCGGAGTAGGTGGGTCTTCCACTGTACTCTGAGGCTCGCCCAATACAGAAAACTTCTCGTCATCAGATGACTCACCATCGGAGTCGTCGAAAACATCAAATCGGGTTGAAAATTCATCGTCTTCTTCTTCGTCAGATGCTACTTCAACAGCTTCTTCTTCGTTTTCTTTGTCAACAATCTTACCATAATCAAAACAAGTGCCTTCAAATCCCCCACCGCACACTTCGGGGGTAGATTCTGCTTTCGAGTCTCTGCTTCGCCGAATCATACTTCCTCTAGCTCCACTAGTTTCTGTAGACTCTTTCGCCGAAAACTCTACACAGAGACGTAGCTGATCGGTTTTCCATAGACCCAAAAAACATTGCAACTGTCGATCATTGGAGACAAAAACTGGTGGAGTATCATGCGCCATATGTTTCATTGCCCTGTTCGAGAACATGTAGCTCAGCTTTAGCTCATGTCTAAACGAGTCCAATCCGTAGTCTTCAAGAACAAGCTTAACAAGCTTGTCGTATGTTGTGCCTCCATCTATCTGCACAACTATACACCCTCTCTCGTCGGAGTTAAATACATATCTCTGTGTCTTTATCCAATTACCGGACACAACTAGTACCGGCACTGGATCCATGAAATATAATGAAGAACAAGGTGGAGAAGAACAAAAGTAGAAGAACAAGGTGTGAAGAAGAAAGTGAAGAAGAAGTAGAAGAACAAGGTGAATAAGAAGGAAAAATAGTTCACTTATTAACCAGTTGAAGAACCAGAGTCGAACGACGTTTCGTATTTCCGGAAAAAAAAGATGATGACATGGAATGCTGACATGGATGCTGCATCCGACGTGGCAAATCAGCCATGAAACAATACAATAACTCAGCCTAACTAAAACTCAGCCACAACACGAAAAACATTACAGTAATTAAAAAGCAAAAAAAATTGCTGCCAAACTCAGCCGCTTCATGAACTGAAAATATGTAACTCAGCCGTATCGTTTGATAAGTCAGCCGTAACTGAAAAACATTCTAGTAATTAATCTTTTGCCAATAAGTCAGCCGTCAAACGGCTGACTTGTCGATAAGTCAGCCTATGACGGCTGAGTTATAGGTTTTTTACCATACCTCAGCCGTAACTACATCTCATAAGTCAGCCATTTTTCATAACTCAGCCAGTCGGAAAATGGCAACTCAGCCGTGTCGTTGTGATAACTCAGTCAAAATTTTGACAACTCAACCGTGTCGTAGCGATAACTCAGCCAAAATCTTGACAACTCAACCATCAGGTGAAAACTCAGCCATTACTACAGCTGAGTTATGCGCATAACTCAGTTAAATTTAATAAGTCAAACATAACGCTTGGCTGACTTATGAGCATACTCAGCCAGATTTTCATAAGTCAGCCGTCCGCTCTTACTCAAATGTTTTTCCGATAACTCAGCCGCAACATACTCTGTATCGCGTTACGGCTGAGTTATGGTTACACATCAGCGATTTCTGACGTGGCGTATGACGTGGCAATGGCATTTTTGTAATAACGTTTTTCCGGTAACATAAAACAGGGGCACGCTGGGTATTTTGAAAATAGCCGAAACATTCTAGTAATAAAAAAGTTTTTTGTAGATTCTGGTAATATTACCTAAAATGAGTAACATTTGAGTAATTCACCCTTAATTTGATGTATTATTTAACTCTTAGTTATTAGCCCCAACAACTTAGGTTTGTGTTTTCATTATAGTGAAAATATGTCAGTCTATAAAGTCCAAAAATATTATGATCTTCCAGCTCAACTTTTTGAGTTCGTGTGAGGGGAAGATATGCAAACAGATTCGACATATTCCAAGAAAATTTTAGATTTGAACTCAATTTAGCTGGATTCACTCCTTAAAGCATTTTCTGAGCATGTTCAACCTTGAGTTTATCTAAGTTGGTTTGGGATTCATATGCTCGGCTCTGAGCTAAAGCCAAACAAACAAGGACTCCAAATTACTACCTAAACATTTTGAAGAGAATTGTCCTTTGTCATTTCCATCTGATGCAATATTTCATAAATTTTATCTCTATCTCTATTATTTATGTATCTGTGTCCAATTTATTTTGAATCTATGATATTTCTTTCCATGTGCTTTAACAATGTGTGAGTAGTTTCTATTGGAAATTAGGTTATGCTAAATTAGGACGAACTGTTGTCTAGATATTGATTTAAGGGTTAAATTTTGTTAGAACATTCGATTAGATTGGAATTTATATATAGAATTGAAATTGTTAATAGCATTAAAATGTGTGTGTAAAATTAGAACTAGACTTAATTAATGTGAATTATTGTTTGACTACCCTTTTCTGCTGTTTGTCAAATGATATAATACATCGCCTAATACTTTCAGAAAATTCTGCTTACCAATGGGTGAACAATCGTATAATTCCCTCCCCCATTACCAAAAATGAAGCTTGAAAATCACATCTAAAAAGATAAATTTGAATCTCTTACATTTGCTGATTGAGAATGGGGTTAGGATAATAGGAAGGAGCTTGAAAAAATCGAGTGGAATACAAACCAAAATCACTTTAAACCGGTGAAGAATTGAAAAAGTTATGATTTTTGGGGATATTGAAATTTTCTTTTCTGAAAATGTTGAAAATGAAAAACGAAAATACTTGTTAATGATCCCAAGTCCTCAACACTTGTTTTCTTGGATCAAATCTGACTAAAAGTGAATATAATTAATGATCCACATGTTTTCTTGGATATCTCAACAAATAAATTCATGAAGGTTTGAATCCAATTAAAAGTTTGTAAAAATCAAATCTGATTTCGGGAAACCAAAATAAATAAGGATTATAGCAAGATGATGCAATGAATAACTATTACAAACGAGAGAGAATGAGGAAGAAGAAGTTTGTTAAAGATATTTTCTCATTCAATTGATCCAAAAATAGCTGTACAATTTGTGTTATATACAAGTATACTAAACCGAATACTAAACCGGTTAACTTATATTTACATCTAACCCAATAGTCCCCCTCAAGATGAGGCAAAAATGTTTTGAAGACTCATCTTGGACTTGAGATGTTCAAATTGTGGAAGGAAGAGAGGTTTAGTCAAAATGTCAGCTACTTGATCTTCAGTCCGAACATGTAGGAGTTTGATTTGTCCGCGATCCAGCTTTTCCCAAACTGTATGACAATCCACCTCAATATGTTTAGTCCTCTCGTGAAAAACTGGGTTTGTGGCAATGTAGATCGCTGCAGTGCTATCAGAGAAGAGAATCGGAACAGAGAAAGGACCAACTCGCAACTCACGAAGTAAAGTAGTGATCCACATCATCTCGCAGGTAGCCAAAGCAAGAGCTCGATACTCAGCTTCTGCAGAGGAGCGAGAAACAGTGTGTTGTTTCTTATAACGCTAGGAAATGAGTGACGAGCCAAGAAACATCATAAAACCAGTGGTTGAACGACGGTTATCTGGACAGTTAGCATAATCTGAATCTGCAAAAGCTTTCAATGTGAGGTCTGGTTCTGCAGAATAGAAAAGTCCCTGTCCAATAGTCCCTTTAATGTATTGAAGAACTTGATAAGCTGCTGTCAGATGAGATGTGCGTGGAGCAGAGGAGAACTGACACAACTTATTCACAGCAAAAGTGATGTCCGGACGAGTGATAGTGAGATACATCAAACGGCCTACAAGACTGTGATACATCGCCTTATCAGTCAAAATCGTACCAGAAGTCCTGGAGAGATGTAGGTTTGGTACCATGGGTGTTGCGACGTCTTTGCAGGCTAACATGCCAGTAGAGGTCAGAAGTTCAAGGGCATATTTACGTTGACAAATAGATATGCCAGTAGAATTCCTCGCAATTTCAAGACCCAAGAAGTATTTCAAAGGACCAAGCTCCCTTAGCTTAAAACTCTGCTTCAAAGCCTCAGTTAACTGACTCGCACCTGATTCTGTGGTACTAGCAATAACTATGTCGTCAACATAAACCAACACAGCAACAAAATCATCTCCAAAAGTTTTAACAAACAGAGTGTGGTCGCCGTGACACTTTGCAAAGCCCAAAGACAAAAGAGAAGTAGAGAATTTCAAGAACCATTGTCGAGAAGCCTGTTTGAGACCATAAATGGACTTCTTCAACTTACAAACAGCATTCTTAGGCAAAGTGTCCCCCTTAATCTCAGCATACCCTTCTGGAAGTCGCATATATATATCTTCATCAAGATCTCCATTCAAGAAGGCATTGGAAATGTCAAGTTGATGTAGAAACCATTGTTTGGAAGCAGAAATCTTTAGTAACAGTTTCACCGTAACCATCTTCGCAACTGGTGAAAAAGTTTCATTATAATCCAAACCCTCTTTTTGTGTGTAACCTTTAGCCACCAACCTGGCTTTATATCTTTCTAGAGTGCCATCTGCATAAAACTTCAAGGTAAAAACCCATTTGCAGCCAACAACTTTCTTACCAGGTGGAAGACTAGTCACATCCCAGGTATTTGTCCTCTCCATGGCTCCAATTTCCTTATCAACAGCCTCACACCATTCCTTGGATGCCTTTGCCTCTTTATATGAAGAGGGAATGGGAATCTTGGTAATATTATTAATATAAGCCAAGTAAGAAGGTGAAATGTTTGAATAAGATAAAAAGGAGGAAATAGGATGAGAGACCTCATTGTCAAGAGAATAACAATGATAATCGCTCAAATGAGCAGGAGGCTTACGAATCCTTTGAGAAGAAATTTGTAGTGGAGGAGAAGAAATGGAATCAGAATTTTGTGGAATTGAGATAGTATTACCAGGAGACAAAGAATCCATTGGTGTGAGAGTGTTGACAGGAACAATCTCCTTCTGAGAAT
>NC_025689.1:11432198-11433350 GCF_000633955.1 Camelina sativa
TGGAAGCAGAAATCTTTAATAACAGTTTCACCGTAACCATCTTCGCAACTGGTGAAAAAGTTTCATTATAATCCAAACCCTCCTTTTGTGTGTAACCTTTAGCCACCAACCTGGCTTTATATCTTTCTAGAGTGCCATCTGCATAAAACTTCAAGGTAAAAACCCATTTGCAGCCAACAACTTTCTTACCAGGTGGAAGACTAGTCACATCCCAGGTATTTGTCCTCTCCATGGCTCCAATTTCCTTATCAACAGCCTCACACCATTCCTTGGATGCCTTTGCCTCTTTATATGAAGAGGGAATGGGAATCTTGGTAATATTATTAATATAAGCCAAGTAAGAAGGTGAAATGTTTGAATAAGATAAAAAGGAGGAAATAGGATGAGAGACATCATTGTCAAGAGAATAACAATGATAATCGCTCAAATGAGGAGGAGGCTTACGAATTCTTTGAGAAGAAATTTGTAGTGGAGGAGAAGAAATGGAATCAGAATTTTGTGGAATTGAGATAGTATTACCAGGAGACAAAGAATCCATTGGTGTGAGAGTATTGACAGGAACAATCTCCTTCTGAGAATCTGTCAAGGGAAAAATACCTTCATGGAATTCAACATGCCTGGATATATAAATCATATGACTCTGCAAATCCAGTACTTTGTACCCTTTAAAACCTGCAGGATATCCCAAAAACACACATGCTCTCGACCGGGGTTCAAACTTGTGTCTTTGTTTTGGAGACGTTGAAGCATAACACAGGCAACCAAATGATCTGATGCGAGAATAGTCTGGTTGCTTACCCGTGAGCAGCTCATAAGGTTTTTTATTCGAGAGTAATTGCAATGGTGTGCGGTTGATCAAAAACACTGCTGTCAGAACACAGTCTCCCCAATATTTCAGAGGAATATTTGATTGGAAAAGGAGAGATCGAGCAACGTTGAGAATGTGTTGATGTTTACGCTCGACGACTGAGTTCTGTTCAGGTGTCTCCGGACAAGAGTGATAAGAAACTATGCCTCGTGACTGATAAAACTGAGTGAAAGCTAACTCTTTAGCATTATCTGATCTAACCGACTTCACTTTAACATTATATTGATTCTCAACTTGATTGATGAAAGCAGGGAAGACAGTCAGAACATCACTCTTGGCCTTAA
>NC_025689.1:11434633-11450740 GCF_000633955.1 Camelina sativa
AGTTGAATTACAAATGTTGTTCTCTTATATAAAAGATAACTTCTTCTGCTTAGCCAAGTGACAGACATGACAATAAGCAGGCTTCTTATTCTTGTGTCCTGTAGTTCCCAAAGTTTCAGAAATCACATCCAGTCTTGAGTAAGAAGGATGTCCAAGTCTCTTGTGCCACGTACTAATATCCACCACTGCATTCACTAGGATTGCTTCTGTATTGAGCACATAGAGCTTGCCAATGCGACGACCTTTACCAATCATCACCCCCTTGGTAGGATCCTGTATTTCGCAACAAGTAGTATCAAAAATCACGCGAGAACCAAGATCTGAAGTCAAAGAACTGATACTGATGAGACTTAATCTGAATTCTGGGATAAACAAGACATTCGTGAGGAGTAAGTCTTTATTTAGACGAACCATTCCCACTCCACTGATCGTAACACACTATCATGTTGGCATGTTCACATAACTTTCCACAGATGTATCCAAAGAAACAAAACTATTTCTGTCATGAGACACATGGTGAGTTGCACCAGAATCAATCACCCATGTGTCTACGGACAGTGTATGTTTTGAAGCAGCCAGAATTCCAATAAAAGAATATGTATGGGTAGAGAATGAGATACCAGGGTGATCAAGTGGAGTTTGTGGAGTTTGAGAAGTACTCGCAATAGTAGCAGGAACAGCTCTGGGAGAGGTAGATTGAAGCTGAGAGCTAAACAGAGCAATGATATTCTGTAGCTGATCAGGAGAAAGATTTCCAATCAAGCTCTCCACATTAGTTGGAGTCTTATCCGGAACTGGAGACAAAGAAACCTGAGCCGCAACTATCGGAGATTTCTGAACCTTCTCATTGAATTTCCCTTTTGGAGTGAAGCCAGGAGGAAAACCATGTTTCCTGTAACATCGATCAACAATGTGTCCCACACGATTGCAAAAAGAGCATATTGGACGTCCTTTGTTTGGACCATTTTGAAAATACATCACACCCGAAGAGAGTGGTGAAGGAGAAACCATCTGAGGTGTAACTTGTGAAACTTGAAAAGCTGTGGGAGCAGTGAGTGTGGTGAACCCTTTCTGGCTGTCATCTTGGTCCAGGATGTGGTATACCTCTACCAGAGGAGGTAACACCTTCTTTGCAATGATTTGTCTGCGAACAATCGCATAAGATTCATTCAGACCAGCTAAGAATTTCACCGTTTTGGCTCTCTCTGCCTTCTGTTGCAGACGAGCACCTTTCCCACAAACACAAGGATCATCTGGTTCCTCTGAACCATCTAGCTGATCCCAAAGAGTTTTGAGACGAGTATAATACTCAGACAACGACATAGAACCTTGACGAAGGTCTTGGATCTCTTGAGTTAGATTAAAAGTGCGTGGGAGGTTAGTCATATGGTAACGACCATAGAGATCTTTCCAAATATATGTAGCATCTTTCAAACGCAAGATACTACGATAGATATGAGGAGAAACGGAGTTCAATAACCACGACTTAACCATACTATTGCATCTAGACCACAAATCAAAGTTAGGATCTGTAACCAAGGGCCTAGGCAAGTTTCCATCAATAAATTTTATCTTATTCTTAGCATCAAGAGAAATACGCATCGCAAAACTCCAGTCATCATAGTTCGTTTCATCTAAACGAAGAGAGATGATACTCAAACCTGGATGATCTGCACTGTGTAGATGGAACGGAGAATGAGTGGGATCAGCGAAGATCGGCGATGTGACAGCTCGCGAAAGCCCGGAAACCTGAGGATCGGCTACTGGGAGAGTGATCGGAGCAGAATCATCAACATCGGAGTTCAACCTTTGCGATTGACGAACAGCGGAGCTCGATTGTGATTTTATTTTACCCATTCTTCGGTTCGCACGAGATGCGATCACCATTGGAGTACGAGATGAGCTCAAAAACGAAGAAAAATGAGCTTAACGAATAGAAACAATCAAGGATTAGAGGTGGATCTGAGCTTTGATGGCTCTGATACCATATTACAAACGAGAGAGAATGAGGAAGAAGAAGTTTGTTAAAGGTATTTTCTCATTCAATTGATCCAAAAATAGCTGTATAATTTGTGTTATATACAAGTATACTAAACCGAATACTAAACCGGTTAACNGAGGTTAGTCATATGGTAACGACCATAGAGATCTTTCCAAATATATGTAGCATCTTTCAAACGCAAGATACTACGATAGATATGAGGAGAAACGGAGTTCAATAACCACGACTTAACCATACTATTGCATCTAGACCACAAATCAAAGTTAGGATCTGTAACCAAGGGCCTAGGCAAGCTTCCATCAATAAATTTTATCTTATTCTTAGCATCAAGAGAAATACGCATCGCAAAACTCCAGTCATCATAGTTCGTTTCATCTAAACGAAGAGAGATGATACTCAAACCTGGATGATCTGCGCTGTGTAGATGGAACGGAGAATGAGTGGGATCAGCGAAGATCGGCGATGTGACAGCTCGCGAAAGCCCGGAAACCTGAGGATCGGCTACTGGGAGAGTGATCGGAGCAGAATCATCAACATCGGAGTTCAACCTTTGCGATCGACGAACAGCGGAGCTCGATTGTGATTTTATTTTACCCATTCTTCGGTTCGCACGAGATGCGATCACCATTGGAGTACGAGATGAGCTCAAAAACGAAGAAAAATGAGCTTAACGAATAGAAACAATCAAGGATTAGAGGTGGATCTGAGCTTTGATGGCTCTGATACCATATTACAAACGAGAGAGAATGAGGAAGAAGAAGTTTGTTAAAGGTATTTTCTCATTCAATTGATCCAAAAATAGCTGTATAATTTGTGTTATATACAAGTATACTAAACCGAATACTAAACCGGTTAACTTATATTTACATCTAACCCAATAATAACCAAAGCATGATGGTTTATTGAAGTTATACCGTTGAAAGAGATTCATAGACCTCGTCAACAGAGATTCATAAATTGGTGCATACCGATTGGTGTAACAGCTTCAGCGATCGGTAGAATGGAGGAACGTCCAGCAACCTTCTTTCCTCTTTACCTCTTGCTAAAAACCAAACACCTCTAAAAACTTGACAACCCTAAGCTTTCCAACGGTATAAAGAACATATTCTGGTTCCTCATGGTTAGAAGGGAAACTGCTTCCGAAGTTGGTCACCACGTAGATCGAATCTACACATATACGCCTAGCTAGGGACCACAATCATAACTTTCAAAGTAAAAACGCAAATGACAAACACTGTTCTCATGTTGTTTAATACGGTTTGAACCTCAGTTTCAATGCTGCATCAAGACTGGTCGGACCATCTCTCCCTTTATCTCTTTTTTTTCTTTAACTATTTTTAAATTTCTGAAAAATAAGAAAACAAGATTTACCAAAAATATATTCAAAACAAATTTGTTTATTATTATTAAAAACCTTCCTTTTTATTTGACGTAAAACTCAAAAAGAAAATTAAAATATTTTTACAATAAAAAAAGTTTTAGATAAAATCCATATCTATATTCCTAAGACACTTATTAATTGGTCCAGCAACTGCGCCAAAAAAATATATTGGTAAAAAGCTTTACCTTTTCTCTACCAGGAACCCAGAATAGTGTCCAAGAGTTCGTAAGCTCCAGTACATTGATAAACTTGAAAGTAGAGGACGGTAGCCATGTTGCAGTATATACTCCATTGAAGTTTTTGTGCTTTCTTAAAACTAATTGGGTATGGTCTTCACTTATTAGTTGTGGAGCAATGTCTTTGTGGTGGTTGATCTGAGTTGTTGGTATTACGACATAGTTTAGATGCACAGCCATAAAACATAATTGCAGATACCTAGCATACTGAATCTGGTAGCAACTAACATCAGTGAGAGTGGCTTCACTTCTTCAGACACACGCAACGCTGTCCCTGGAGAATAGTTTGTTGAAGCAGCAAGGATGATATTAAAGCATGACAAGCTCATACGGGAAGGTAAATAGAAACATGACATAAACTACACATTCAAGGAATCTGAATTACAGCTTGAGATCGATCCAATGATTCTTGTACCTAAATATCATGTGTAGGTGAGTATAAGTTATCGAAGAAGGAGCCTCAGAGCCTAAAATATCATGTCTCGAATGTAATTTGTTTGTTATCTTATCGAAGCAATTATATAAAAATATTCCTAGATATTACGACGTATTTTCATCGTCGTTTCTTTGAATTTTGTTTCGTTTCTCAATTTCATAATGCATACTATGCAATCTTTGATTTTGAAATGTTAACAAAGTTTCTAATGCATAATAACTAAGGTTTTTGGGATTAATACATTTCTCACGATGTTATTATTATTTTTTTATTAATTTGCAGGACAGGTAGCATAAAAAAAAAGATAAATACACAAATGCAAGATAACAACAGAGATTATATAACACTAGATCAACTAAACAGAAAGCGTTTTTATAGTCGGACGATAGTACGTCTTAAAAAAAAGTGGGAAGCCAGAAATTTTTTAAAAAACAATGAGCTCATTTGAATAAATTTTCTCATAAATAGAATAGGGATTAAGAAAAATATACAGAAAATTATTAATTCTAAAAAATGTAAATACTTACTTCTATATAAACATAGATCGTCTCATATTATTCATCTAACAAAATAAATTATTCAAAAATATTGCTTTCAACTTTTTTCTATTGGTCAAACTTTTTAAATGGGAAGACAAATTTCTCTTATTTTTAAAACCAAAGTATACTCCTAGTTACTACTTTTTCAGTTTGGAATAGGTAAGATTAATATGTTGACCCAAAAAAAAATGGAAGATTAATATATGCATCTTTTTTTTTTCTAATACTGTATTTTAAAATTTACTGTAGTAGTTTTAGTTTGTTTTATTTAATTTAGATTTTCATCTTTGAATTATTTGAGATTCATACATTATCGTGCTTATAATTTTCTATTATTTCATTATTTATGTCAATTTTTTTTTTCTAATTTCTCAACCTTGATTGGTTTGGTCATAGACCTTTTTTCTGCAAACAATTGTTACCATTCGTTCAATTTCAAAAGCAGATAAAGGCTAGAAGGTCATCAACCTAATGATTGGAGAAAATAGACTAATCAAACAAAGCCTAAAACAAACATAGATAAATTGGAAAAACATAAATCGTTATTGATAGATCCATAGGAGCTTGAAGACAGAGGCTGGTACATCATGATGTGTCAAAGAAACGTCAATGAATACATTGAGAAATTTAACATTAGTTACTATCAAAAGATTTTGTGACGTTGGAAGAGGGTATTTAGTTTCATTGGTTGCTGGAACAAGCCACTTTGAGATATCTAAAAGACGTGAACATGTTCTCTACACACAGGAGAAGGGCAGAGCCGAGATTCTCTCTATAGTGGAGGAGGTTGGATGCAAGGTTATCTCCCCAAGAGAGGAAGGTGGTAGATGATGGACGCAAGGTTATCTTCCCAAGGGAAGAAGGTGGAGCGAAGGTTCTCTCCATGGTGGAGGAGGTTGGACACAAGGTTCTCTCATAAGGGAGAAGAGCAGAACCGAAGTTCTCTTTATTGTTAGTTATACACTAATGTGATGTAGTTTATTTTTTATTCAAAATATTTTTTGAGCCAACAATTTTAGTGATTAAAGAAACTATGCAAAAGTGAAGTAAAGAGACATATAATAGTTGGCTTAATTTGTTCATATAGACATTTTCTAGATGGTAGTAAATAATATATTTGTAACATACAATATACCTAGGTGTAAAAAATACACTTTTAATGGTAACATACATAAAAGATTTGTATATAGATATAAATCAGTGTATTATAGCAATTTTTTTAAAATAATGTACAATAAATTTTAATATATTTTTATTGATTATTTATTTACAAAATTTTAAACCTGCATATCGGGCGAGTCTTAGTATATATAATACACTTGAATGTTAATAGATTTTTTTTTCTTGATGTGGACAACCCTAAATGGAGAGATAACTCTTAATATATATATATAAGGTATATATATATTATAATTAGTAAATAAATATAGATAACTTTGAATTAACTTGATATTTTCAATACACTTTAATGTTAATAGATTTGTTTGTTTTGCTTTGTTAAAAAAAAGATTTGTTTGTTTTGCTGATATAGACATCTTAAATGGAGAGAGAACTCTCATATTATAGATATATGTATAAGTTTTTTTGTTATATATTTGTGTTATATATAGACATATATATAATAACTAACCATAGTTATGGATAACTTTGAATTAAATTAATATTTTCAATACACTTTATTGTTAATAGTATTGTCTTTTTTGATGTGGACACTCTAAAAAGAATGTCTCCTATTATATATACTGATTATCTTATGTCTCTTCTAAAAAGCGAAAAAACACAATCAGAGAGACAAAAAGAAGAGACGCGAAGCCTTATCATGGCGCTAAATTTGGGTTCTGTTGTCACGCAATTAACTCGCCGAGGGAGATCAGTTGTGTCTTGCCGCTATTATTGTTCATCACCTGTTAGCAATGGTATGTTCTCTTTTATTCCATATAAATATTCTGAGTCTCTGAGACTGGTACCAATGTTTATGGTTGATCATTATAGAGTCGATGGGGTCAAGGATGGTATTTAATGGGATGTTTGTATCTATAGGTATGAAAGAGTTTTTTCTTCCTTTTGATTTATTATATATATATTGGTATTCAGGTTCTAGTGTATATCAAGAGTTTGCACCGATATCTAAGGGGAAGGGGGCCGAAGAGCTAAAAGCAAAATCAAGTGACCATTGATAAATATCTTTTGAAGCTTTATCCTATCCAGTCAGTCGTTATGGTCTGATATATGGAGTAGTCTTATATCAGACGCAATAATTATATTTAAGGAATTGTCTTTTTCTTTTGTTCAAATATTATGTATATGGTACGAAAATGAAATTGAAGCTTGGCTTATGGTTTACTAGTAGTCATTCCGTGCTACGCACAGATTTAGTTTACATTGTTTTTGGATATTTTTATGTAATTTTGAAGATTGTTAGTTAAAACAATATTAAATAAATAAAAATATTATGTAAGATTTGAGATATGAGGGTTAGTAAAATGTGTATCTTTCTAATTATAAGAAAAATTGTAGTTAAGAGCATATGGAACATTTATTATTTAATTGGACAATAAATGCACTAATCTTTATATCAATTAGGTAAATGTAATTTCTACTTTCTCCGGTTTTTTACTTGTCGTTTAAGGTTTTCTTACACAAATTAAAAAAAACTATTAAATTATCTATTTTACCCTTTATTAATATATTTTATAAATATTTCATTGGTCAAAACTTTATAATAGTAGAGATAAAACTGGAATATTCACCAAACATTTTAAATGAAAACCAAAAACGACAACTAAATTAAAACAGAGAGAGTATTTCATTGTTATTGGAATCACATAAACTATGTGAGAGTAATAAAAAAATAAGAATAAAGCTGGAAAAAAAAACTATGTGAGAGTTATAGATATGCAATCATTACATATTAATATATTTTCTTATATATGTAATATTTCTAAATATTACTCCCTTCGTTTTACATTACTTGTCATTCTAGACAATTTTACACATTTTAAGAAAACAATTAAATTTTCTATTTTACTCCTCATTAATACACTATTTCATTTGATATCATATAAGTAATTAATAAGCTAAAAGTTAGGGGTAAAACATAAAATTTAATTCATAAAGTTGCATCGTAAATACAAAACGACAAGTAATATGAAACGAAAAATTAACTCTAGAATGACAAGTAAAAATAAATGGAGGGAGTATTATTAATCAGTCATTGCATTACTCTAAATATTATGAAGTTACAAAAATGACAGTTACTACAACATATAAGATTGATGAGATGGAATAGAAAAGTTAATAAAAATGTGTCAGGTTTATAAAAATACATTATTGTGAATTAATAACTAAAATTGTCTATTGTTTTAAATATATATTCAAGAGTTATATATTATAAATATAGATCTCTAAACGGACATCTTAGCTAATCAAATCATGAATTTAAATATATATTCACTTCTCTCTTTAAACAGAAATTATACAGTTATCTCTTTATCCAAAAAAATATATTCAATTCTCATTTAGTTATTTAGAAATTAGATATTAAAATATACTTTACTTTATTTTAAATGGATTGAAACAAAATAATGTAATAGCAGATCATGTGAATTATTTATATTAAAGTGTGAAAATAAAAAATCCAATTATTACTCGACATTATCCGACACAACCCAAATATTATAATCTTATATCCTTAAACTATTTAAACATCAAATTATTTGTTAAGCGAAAATTTTATTTTGTAAATTCAATTGAATAAATTTGTTACACTAAAAATTAAAAGAAACAAAATGACACTTGTGAAAGAAGAGAGCATCAAATGATGATCTTTTGGAGCTTTCCAAAAGAAAACTTTACTTTATTATTAGATGATATAATATAGTAAGGTTTCTTTCAACTCTTACTCTAAGAATTTGACGCCCAACATCATTATATATTAAAATTATTTTAAAATTAAATACACATGAAATTATTTATTGTCTTTTATAAATATTTTAAAATGATTGCATAAATCATCAAAAGATGAACAAATAGTTAAAATAATTTACATTTGTGGAAAAAATATTTAAGACTTAGTAAGATAATATTTTTTTCTAAAGTTAGGAACTTCCCAGACACGGATGATCCGAACAATAACACTATTGTTACTGGTGTTTTGTTGTTCGTTGGAGATTGAATCGAGGATAGAATAGAAAGTAAATGTTTTAGTTTTCGCAATAGTCTGAAAGAGGATGTGTTTTTATGGTAATAGGTTGTTTTTAGAAAACTAAACTTTATCGAATGATTGAGCCTTTAAGAGGGAGAAGAGATTGAAATCAAATATTAATGATCATAAGTTCGCAAGTGTTTCAAAATAATAAGTTAAAAGTGAGAAGTAATATAAACAAAAATGAAAATTGAGGAGCATAGTGGGTAGATATAAGGCAATGCATAATCAAACATAAATGATTATGTTTATAATTTATTCTGAAATTCCTAATATGAAAACTTATAAATTTTATGTAATTCAAAATACCATGACGTTTGAATTAATAAGTGTGAATCGAACAAAATAATTGTAGAATTAGAACAAAATCATCTCACAATCTTACGTAATTTTCTAGAAAGTAAGCTTAAAAGTTTAATTTATATAAAAAAATTTTAAAAAAATTTATACTAATTTACTTAAATAATATCATCCCAACATCTTACTTAAATTTGATTCCACTTGTCTCCGTGAAAATTATATAAGATTCAAACACAGAAATTAAACCCAAGAATTCAAACCTATAAATTTAATTTAATGTTGGTAGAGTTCCAAGATGAAACCAACTACAGACTGATATAAGGTGGCTCTAGATTCTTGGGTCTACATATGTTTCTAATTAAAGAAAGGAGGAAGGAAATGTTGATGGGTTTTTTTTTTTTGGTTTTATGGGCTTGTAGTTAATTAGGTCCAAACTATTGTTAATTAGGTCCAAAAAAAAAAAACAGGTGTCAGAAATATAGTAAGCCAAATGTCATCTCCTTAGCAAAAGTTGAGAAAAACTTCTCATATTATATTGTTGGTAGAGTTCCAAGATGAAACCAACTACAGACTGATATAAGGTGGCTCTAGATTCTTTGGTCTGCATATGTTTCTAATTAAAGAAGGGAGGAAGGAAATGTTGATGGTTTAATATAGTTTATGAATTTTATGAATTTGAATAAAAATATCATAATGGTATCATAACATAACCTTTAGTTTTAACATANAAACTATAGGTAATTAGGTCCAAAAAAAAAATACAGGTGTCAGAAATATAGTAAGCCATGTGTCATCTCCTTAACAAAAGTTGAGAAAAACCTTCTCATATTATATAAGACTAGGATAGTACCTGCGCTACGCCGCGGGCAGTGTTTTTGTGTTTTTTTGTGTAATTTTAATTATTGTGTGAGGTTTCTTTTTTCCTTTTTATTATGTGTTGTTTTGTGTTTTTTTGTAAGTCTGTGTTTAATTAAAGATTCATTATATCTTTATATCTTCTTGTTTGTGAATTGTTTTGTGGATGATTCATTGTGTGGTTTTGATTCCCTGTATTTGTTTCTTTTTTATTGATTGATATAGTTTTTTTTTTAATGTCAATTAACGTATATGTACTTGGTTTGGAAGTGCTTTTTGTTTTGATTTTTTTTTTCAAACAGTGAATGTTGTTTGTGGAACAAAATGAATCATACGTGGCCAAATCCATGGGATGACCAGCAGAAACCATGTCGTCAAGAATATCATGAGTAGCTTCTAACCAACCAATAGCAACACAAGCATCAACGACATCAGCACATAAACTGGATCCACCTAGCTTAAACAAAAGCTTTGATAGCTCAGGGAGATTATCATGTATCTTGTACCCATATACTAACTTGGCAAGAGTCTTGTTTGTGACAACAAGCTTCGAATTGGCATAATTGACACATGTTGCTTCAGTGTCAACTCCTAGTGATGAATCTCTCTGCAAAACCTTGGGAGAAATCTGGATCTTTAACCCAGATCGATTATGGTGAGACCCAATAGACAAAACCCGAGGCTTTTCGGAATCATATCCAAGATCATGAACTAAAAACCAAGTCCTTACTCTTGCATATATCTAAGACAAGCCGACCCGCAGAACCAATATCATCAAATTTGAACTCGAGGCTTAACAAATTATCAAAAAAATTCTGAAAGTGACAAAGAACCTGAGGCGGTAACTGAACAATATGCTCCTTGAACTTCTTCAACTCATCCCGCATACCATTCATTTCATAAATGCAAGACATGGTCACAAATTCACAATCGAGTACGCATCCGCAATGACATCAACTTTAGCCATCAGCTCAATAAGTTCTTGGCCTTTAAGAGATAAACCAAATCTCACACAAGAACCAAGAACAAGATTAAACAAGACCGTATCAGGACATCTGACATAATCAAGTCGTTCCAAACAAGGAAAATTGCAATCAAGGAAAACTTAAATCTGATTTATCACAATGCTACTCGATAATCAAATTTTCAACTATTAGGATAGCAAAAAAAAAATGAGAAACTTTGATTACTCTCAACACACAAAACAAAAAATTCATCTCACCAAAGGACCACAAATTGAATTGAAATCAAAACCAGTGATGCATAAAATAGAGCTGATGCGAACCTCAACCATGTCTTATTGTGAAGAAGGCAGAGAATTCCTTGTCAACCACAACACTTGCTCCACCGTTTGTTTCAGGAGTAGGCACGAAGCTGGATTCTAAACTCTCTCCAGAACTTGTATCTTCCTCACTGAAGAGGCTTTTCCTGCATTAACTTAAGCATATTAAGGAATCCATTGTTTCTAGAAGGAGACAGACTCTGCTGCAAACCAAGAAGAAGAGCAAAATCAGGCGTAACCCTCAAAATCTCAGGGACAGGTCTACCAGATAAACCCTGGACTAAAAGAGCAGCAATCCCTTTAGTGATAGACGAATCAGAATCAGCTTCATAGAAAACGTTGCGTTGGTCATCGAAGAAAGCCCAAACCCAAACCTGAGAAACGCAACCTTCAACTTTATTCTCCCTCGTCTTGAATCAAGGATCGAGTGGTTTAAGATGTTCTCCGTAGAATATAAGCTGTCTGTATTTAGCTCTCGGCTCTTGTACCGATTGGAATAGCTTCACTATCTCTTGTAGATTCGGAGGAGAAGTCTTCGATTGGTTGAAACTTGAAAGTCTTCAGAACGCGACGGAGATGAAGCTGATGGTGGACGAACGTTTCCGGTTGAAATTTTCTGGAAGGTGATGATCGTCCGACGAAGTAAAGGAAGTTCCGAAGCGGTCGCAAAAATCAGAGCTTTGGCCGGATATTGGTCAGAAGAAGCAAACAAAGTTGGTTTGATCGGGCCGTACTCGGCGACGAAGAACATAAATCACTGCGTTTAATCAAAATCGTTTTTTATTTCTTTTGTGAAGAGAAAAGCTGAGCTGTATTAATTGTTATAATTTGATAGGTGGTTGATTTTTACTGAGGTGTCATTACCTACTTCAAATCTACAATACAGAAACGGATGTGTTAGAAGAGGAAAGCAACACATTGTGTTTTTATTGTATTGATACTCAACTATTAAATGATGACTAACTTTATATTATTATATAGCTTCCAATATAATGATTCATTCTTAACTATAGTTTAAAGTCTGTCCTAAGCGGAACTATATGCAACACATGTTTAAGGAGTTCCAACGAATGTCAAAAAAAAAAAAAAAGGAGTTATAACTCGCTGAACTGAGATTACACAAGTTATGTTTCAAATGGGTGAGGATCTTTCATCATCATCACCTAACCTTGAGCAATAAATCACTCTTTGAGCTCAGGTCTGGAAACATGTAGCGTCCACGAGGGAAAAGAGGGTTATAAAATGAAGCCAAACACTAATTTCTTTTTGCAATAGTCCAATCCCATTGTGTCGGTAAAAATGTTTTACCAATAATAAAACCACAAGTGCACAATTATATATACGTAAAAAAAATTAGGGATCAAATCGACAGCGACTAAAACAATACACGAAGGACTGCATAGAGCATATTAAACTAGATCAACATAGGAGTCATAGTAATAATCTAAGTCATAAGTAATACTATAAAATTACCCTAAGGTGTCATAGTGATAATCTCAAGTAATTCAATCAAACATTAAACCTAATCCCACTTTTGATGACTTGATGTCATCATCTCTTTTAGTAGGCTTCAGGTTCACTCCTGATCCATGGGCTTGCCTCTTATAGTGGGTCCCACAGCCATTTTAGTACAAATTGCGATAACAACAATTTGTAGAAACTCTAACAAGAAGAAATTGGAAAGTTCATCTCCAGTAAAAGAAGAAGAGAATGTCGGAAGCTCAACCGAAGTCAATGGAAGAGTTTTGATACCATAATAAATTCCGGTGATTGGAGAAGCGAGCAAGAAGAAGAACTAGATCGGAGATGTAACAAACTATTTATTCATAAACTTGAAAAATGTATTACACGAAGACTAAGCGAGTTAATGAGTATACAAAATTAGTTATATATCAATCTAATTAACTTCATTTAACCGAACATTTGGTTTACCAAGCTAACCTTAACCGGTCATATAACCATAGCTATAATAATTTGCATTTCGACTTCTTGCGCTCATCGAGACCTGGAATTCGTGAGAGGAGTTTGCTGTGCAGCCAAGAAACTGTGCCATATTTAATTTATCTATCAATATAGTATATCTTTTGGTTGTTGTGGTAACATTCACCGTGGATAAACTGCCGTTAGAAAGTTTCCGATGCTTTGAAGTTGTGTCTCTTCTTTTATGCAAATCTTTGCTTTCGTATAAATGAGGAAACAGTATTTTTATTGCATTTCTACTTATCATTTTGTTTTTATTTTTCGTATCTTTTATCTTTTTATTTATTTAATTAGTTACATAATTTAGATTTGTGTTTTCAATGTCAATTTAACCGGTAGATAAACATATGATGATTTTTTTAGTGAACATATATACGTCATTATGCCTACTCAACAAAAAAAAATTCTGACCATCCACTTCAGCTTTTGAGCTCGTAAAAAGGGGATGAAATCAAAACAGATCCAATATGTTTTCAAGAAAATTTTAAGATTCGAACCCAATTCATAATCCACTCGTGCATCATATAAAAATATAAACACAACATACAGTTTTGCATCATATGAAATAATACATGTTACGAATCGAGCACAGATTTACTCAATACTCTTGATCAATCTCTCTAAGACTCTTGCAGAATCACTCGATAAGTTTGAAAGAAACGAAACAAAGAAGGAATTAAGAAACGCGAGACACAAGAATTGTTAACCCAGTTCGACGAGATCGGTATGATCAAGTCTACGTCTGGGGCCGAATTAATCCAGCAAATCTACTAGAAAAGAGAAGTATACAGCTCAATGAGCTTACAACAATGGCGGATTCACTCTTTGACTCTCTCTCTCTCATGATACAAAAGATCAAAGAGTAACAGAATGAATGAAGAAGATAAAGATAAGAAACGATTCGTTTCTGTTATAACAGTCAAGACTCCACTGCAGTTAGAGACTCTGACTTTCTCTTCTTCTGATCGGTTTAATCAGCAATCCCAAACCGGAAATAACCGCCTGCTCCAATTATTCATAACCCAGCTAAACCAACCAGATTACTGAAATTGAATCAGAACCAAAACCACAACACTCCACCTTGATTCTATTTCACCCTTTCTATCATGAACCTGCACTCACATGGACCTGACTTTCGGCTGTGACGAACTCCTCGTCTTAGTTGAGCAACTTTAGAAACTCTAAAGCTGCTTCAAACTTCTTCACCGGTATGCCTTTAGTAAGCATATCTGCAGGATTTACGGCAGTGTCGATCTTGAGCACCTCAACATTCCCTTCTTCTACCACATCCCTGATAAAATTGTACTTCACCGCCACATGCTTAGTCTTGCCGTGAAACGTACTGATCTTGGACAAACAGATAGCCGACTGAGAATCGCACCATACCAAAACCTTGTCTTGCTTAAAACCCATATCTTCTAGTAAGCCTTGAATCCACAAAGCTTCCTTTACAGCCTCAATTAATGCGATGTACTCTGCCTCAGTTGAAGATAACGTAACGATGCTCTGAAGACATGATCTCCAACTTACTGTATTTCCTCCCACAGTAAAAACATAACCTGATGTTGACCTTCTTCTATCAAGATCACCAGCATAATCAGAGTCACTAAAACCCTGAACTCTATAATCCTTTGCCTTAGTATACACCAATGTCAAATCCTTAGTTCCCTTAAGATATTTCAACAACCACTTGACTGCAATCCAGTGAACCTTCCCTGGTCTACTCATAAAACGACTTAGCAACCCTACCGCCTGAGCTACATCAAACCTAGTTCCCACCATTGCATACATGATGCTACCAATAGCACTAGCATAAGGAGTCTTGCTTGTATCAATGCACTCGGCATTACTCTGCACAGACGCCAGCTTGAAATGAGCAGCCAAGGGAACATCAACTGCATCAGCTCCGAACATATTGAACCTTCGAAGCACCTTCTCCACATAATTCGCTTGAGACAGCTTCATAACTCCATTTTCTCTATCTCTGATTATGTCAATACCCAAAATTATGCTAGCTGGCCCCATATCCTTCATCTCAAACCTTTGGCTTAAAACCTCCTTGAGCTTCTTTATCTCTGACATATCCTTAGCTGCCAACAACATGTCATCTACATATAATAGAAGATAGACATATTCACCTTCGCTTACTTGCCTCACATAGACACATGAGTCATGTCCACTTCTCGAAAAACCTTGCTCCAAGATGAACTCATTAAATTTCCTATTCCACTGTCGCGGTGCTTGTTTTAACCTGTACAGAGACTTCTTGAGAAGACACACCTGATCTTTACCTTCATTTACCTCATAACCTTCAGGTTGCTCCATGTACAGCGGTTTGTCTAAATCACCATGCAAGAATGCCGTTTTGACATCCATCTGCTCCAACTCTAAGTCACCTTGCACCACAAACGACATCAAGATCCTTATAGAAATATGCTTAACCACAGGAGCAAATACCTCATCATAATCAACTCCCTTTTTCTGAGTGAACCCTCTAGCCACCAGACGTGCCTTGTATCTCTCTGGCTCTACTCCTGGAATCCCAGGCTTCTTCTTGTAAATCCATCTACAACTGATGACCTTCTGATCCTTGGGACGATCAACATTATCCCATGTATGATTCTTCTTCAGAGAGTTCATTTCATCATCCATTCCTGAGTTCCATTTTTCCCATTCTTGACTATCTCTAGCTTCATGATAACATTATGGTTCCTTCACACTCAATGTCTTCAGCTGCCATGAGAGCAAATGCAAATTGAGCATAGTCCGAAAGCTTAGTAGGAGGTTTAATATTTCTCCTTACTCTGTCTCTGGCCAATTGATAATCTTTCAAACTGCTTCCTGTTGCAGGTAATACTTCTTCAGGCTCAAAGTATTCAGACTCTGTCTCCG
>NC_025689.1:11452898-11457985 GCF_000633955.1 Camelina sativa
TCGACTGATAACACATTTCTCTTCCTCGAGAAGCCAAACCTTATAGCCTTTGGTTCCTTGTGGATATCCCAGAAAAATTCCTTTTAAAGCTCTCGGTTTGAGCTTCCCTTGATCCTGATGAACATATGCCACAGAACCGAACCTTCTAAGATGTCTATACCCTGGCTTTCTATTCAACCACAACTCCTCAGGAACGTTATGATCAATCGCTGATGCAGGAGATCGATTTACTAGATAAGCTGCTGTTGCTGCAGCTTCTGCCCAAAAAGATTCTTCTAGACCAGACTCATTTAGTAAACACCTCACCTTCTCCATAAGTGTCCTGTTCATTCTTTCAGCTACTCCATTCTGCTGAGGAGTGTATGTGCAGGTTCTGTGACGTTCAATCCCATGCTTCTTGCAATACTCATCGAACTTAGAATTGCAGAACTCTAAGCCGTTATCAGTTCTAAGCACCTTGACCTTCTTCCCTATTTGGTTTTCAACCAAGTCCTTCCAGATGCAAAACTGATCAAATGTCTCATCCTTCGACTTCAGAAACATTAACCAAACCTTCCTTGTTTTATCATCTATTATAGACAGAAAATATTGTTTTCCTGAGAGTGATGGGGTTACATTTGGTGAACCCCAGAGATCTGCATGAATATATCCCAAAGCATCTTCAGTATTGTGCCTTCCAACATTGAAGCTCAGCTTCTTCGACTTTCCCATTACACAATGCTCACAGAATGCCAATTCCCTAATTTCACTCTTTGACACAAGTCCTTTACCAGTCAATATCTTCATATTATTGAGACTCATATGACCTAGCCTACTATGCCACAACTCTGTGTTGTCCTTGCTAGTTTCCGCAAGACAGCTTGAATCAATCGTAGTTTCACCATCAAGTATATAAAGACCATTGTTCAGCTTCCCTGTTAAAGCAGTTCTCCCACTCTTGAAGTATCTTACTGTCCCATCTCCACCTTCATGTCTGTACCCTAGCTTGTCAAGAGTACCTGTGGAAATGAGATTCCTTCTCAAATGTGGAACATACTTAACATTGTTCAACACTTTGATTGATCCACCATGAGTGTTAATATGGATTGATCCTTGTCCTGTAGCTTCCACTGCACGATTGTCACCAAGCAGAATGGTTGTGACTTCTTTCTCCTCAAAACTACTAAACCAGTCCCTTCTTGCCGTCATGTGAGATGTACAACCAGAATCCAGTATCCACAGATCCCTTACCAACTGATTGCTTACTGTCAATGCTTCTGAGAAGACTAATTTCTCTGTGATTACTCCAGCTTCATTCTGCCCTTCGCTTTCTAGCTTCCTTTTCCTAGCGAAGCAATCCTTCTTTAGATGACCTTCTTTCTTACAGAACCAGCAAGTCAATTTTGACTTCGAATTAGACCTGCTCCTGCTCCTTCCTTTAGACCCCTTTGGTTGAGCTCTTTCTTGTGGTCGTCCTCTCTCAGTAGTATACAACACAGCAGCTGAACCTCTTTCATGTTCCCGAGACTCAGCCAACTCTCTCTCTAGTGACTTCGCACAAGAAACAACATCCTGTACTGACAATGTTTTATTTCCATACTTGAGCGTATGCTTCAGCTGACTGTAGCTAAAAGGTAATGAGTTAAGAATCAAGATTGCTTGAACCTCCTCAGAAACCTCAATTTCAAGACTGCTAAGCTCATCTACTATCTTCAAGAAATCATCGACGTTCTGATCAATAGTCTGAGAATCCATCTTAAACGAATAGAGCTTAAGCTGAACATATATTCTATTAGGCAGGGAGGTTTCCATATACAGCTTGTTCAGCAAAGACCACATCTCAGCAGCTGTGACACAGTGATTTACCTTTCGGAGAACCTTATCACCGATGTGATTGATGATAATGTTCTTCGCTTGCTCTAATTGCTCAACCTTCACAGGATCAAGAACCTCACTAGTTTGTGGTTGATCTATATCAGAATCCCCATCCGAAGGTTTCTTAGATTTGCTCTTCGTTAGTGTAACGGTCTTCGTAGCGATGGATCTAAGATACTGTTCTTTAATCCCAACACACCAAGCTGCGCCATAATCCTGATCTTCTAAAGCGAGAAGTCACTATCGCCATTGAACGCCTTAATCTCAACTCTAGTTGTCATCGCCATCTCTCCGATGTGAAATCCGAAGCTCTGATACCAATTTGTTACGAATCGAGCATAGATTTACTCAATACTCTTGATCAATCTCTCTAAGACTTGCGGAATCACTCGATAAGCTTGAAAGAAACGAAACAAAGAAAGAATTAAGAAACGTGAGACACAAGAATTGTTAACCCAGTTCGACGAGATCGGTATGATCAAGTCTACGTCTGGGGCCGAATCAATCCGGCAAATCCACTAGAAAAGAGAAGTATACAGCTCATTGAGCTTACAACAATGGCGGATTCACTCTTTGACTCTCTCTTTCTCACGATACAAAAGATCAAAGAGTAACAGAATGAATGAAGAAGATAAAGATAAGAAACGATTTGTTTCTGTTATAACAGTCAAGACTCCACTGCAGTTAGAGACTCTGACTTTCTCTTCTTCTAATCGGTTTAATCAGCAATCCCAAACCGAAAATAACTGCCTGCTCCAATTACTCATAACCCAGCTAAATCAACCAGATTACTGAAATTGAATCAGAACCAAAACCACAACAATCCACTCGTACTATTTTAAGTTTAAGCCATTTGATCATTTTGCTTTTTTTATTAGTTTAGTTGATTGGATGTTTTATTTATCGTCTAACTAGCAACTAAATTTCTTACCAAGTCTTTACTTGTTTAAATATATATTTTAGGTCACTTAGGGAAATAATCGAATCGAACATAGATTAAAGGAATTGATCACATAAATTTGATGTGTGAATCCAACTCTTATGGTGTTGATCGACACCCATCCTGTAAATCCACATTTTGGTTCGCTGATATTACAAATATTGGGCAATTGTTTATTTGTCTGATATTTTTTACCTTCGTTGGAATCGCTATCGTTATTTTAGCGATTAATATACGAACATGCCCATTACTTTGATGTATCATTTAACTCTTTTTATTAGCCCCACAAACATAGGTTTGTGAAAATATGTCAGTCCAAAAAAATTATGATCTTCCAGCTCAACTCTTTGAGTTTGTCTGAGGGGAAACAAATGCAAACAGATTCAACATATTTTAAGAAAATTTTCAGATTTAAACTCAATATATATAGTTCGATTCACTCCTTAAAGCAATTTCTGAATATGTTCAATACAGAATTTATCTAAGTTGGTTTGGGATTCCTATTCTCGGTCTGAGCTAAAGCCAAACAAGTAAGGACTCCAAATTACTACCTAAACATTTTGAAGAGAATTGTCCTTTGTCATTTCCATTTGATGCAATATTTTATAAATTTAATCTATTTCCATGTCCATTTCAATTTGAGGGAGAAGTCGATCATATTATATAAATAGAATTTTTGTTATATATTTGGTTTATATTTATATCTTATATAATTTTGAATTAAACTAACATATATAATACACTTGAATGTTAATAGATATTTTTTTCTTGATGTGGACAACCCTAAATGGAGAGAGAACTCTCAATATATATATATTATAATAAGTAACCATAAATATAGATAACTTTGGATTAACTTAATATTTTTAATACACTTTAATGTTAATAGATTTGTTTTGCTGATATAGAATAGACACCTTAAATGGAGAGAGAACTCTCATATTATATATATAGTTTTTTTTGCTATATATTTGTGTCATATATATCATATATATAATAACTAACCATATATAGTTATAGATAACTTTGAATTAAATTAATATTTTTAATACACTTTAATGTTAGTAGTATTGTTTTGTTGATGTAGATACTCTAAATGGAATGAGAACTCTCAATTGTACAAATATATATATATATATATATATATATATATTGTTTATCTTGTGTTTCTTCTAAAAAGTGAAAAACACAATCAGGGAGACAAAAAAAAAATAAGAAGCCTTATCGATCACGGCGTTAAATATGAGTTCTGTCGTCGCGCAATTAACTCGCGGAGGGAGATCAGTTGTGTCTTGCCGCAATTTTTGTTCATCACCTGTTAGCAATGGTACGTTCTCTTTTACTCATAAAAATTCTGAGACTGGTACCAATGTTTATAGTTGATTATGGTAGAGTCGATGGGGTCAGGAATGTCGGTTGCGAGGTTCGTAGTTGATGTGATGGCAACGTCTGTGGGAATGATAATAGGTATGAGAGAGATTTTTCTTCCTCTGAATTTTCCTCAAATTAATCAGCCTTTTGATTTATCATATATATATTGGTATTAGGTACTAATGTATATCAAAAGTTATTAGCACCGATATTTAAGGGGAAGGGGGCTGAAGAGGTAAAAACAAAATCATCTGGCCATTGATAATTATCTTCTGAAGCTTTATTCTATCCAATCAGTCGTCGCGGTCTGATCTATCGAGTAGTCTTATATCAGACATAATAATTATTTTTAAAGAATTGTCCTTTTCTTTTGTTCAAATACTAGATAAGTAGATAATATCCCGCGCATATACGCAGGTTGTTGTATTAGTTATGTTAATTTATTTTAGTTTATGTAATAATCATAAAATTATGAGAACTTTCTGAGAAGATTTTTTTTAATAAAGTTTTTTATAATGTATTTTTGAAATTCTCCTTAAAAATACATATATAACAAACAAATTTCCAGACACGGTTATCAAGATACTCTCCGCAACCAAGCTACCCGGCGCCGGTGAGGCCTTCGGCCGCCGGCGTCGGGACAAAATCGATCAATCTCTCCCCCAGTTTTTCTCTGCTTTCTCTAGTGTAGCTCTGTTTAAAAATTTTCCCCAATTTGTTATCTTTTTTAACCCTTCCCAAACCCTAACAAAGCCTATCTCTAATCACACCAGCGAAAACCTTCTGTATCCGCCGATCTGCTACTCACCGGAGAGAACCTCTTCACAAAGCTCGGACACCAACCGTACTCTCTCCTCACCGTGGTTATTTCAAGCGGAACTAGGATTCTCCCCAGTGGACCTAGGTTCCATCGCCGACCCAA
>NC_025689.1:11459096-11503619 GCF_000633955.1 Camelina sativa
ATTTATTCAAATCATAAAAATATACAGTTATGTAAAAAATATTGTTAATGATAAAAATAAAATTTTACTATGATATTCAAAATTTACCTAAAACATTTAATAATTAAACCGCCAAATTATTGTTGAAGTATCAATTAAATATATTTCCTATAAAATCATATGAAATGCAAGTAAATCCCAACTATTAATTTAATGTTTAATCTCTTTTATTTTCACCTTAATTTAAGCTATATTGCTAGGTTAAATTCTAATGATTTCCTCTTTGTAGTAAAATTTTGGAAATGTAATATCAAATTATATTTTATCTAGAAAATCATTAAATTACAAAATTTTGAATTGAAGAAACATTATAATGATCATTATATAATTATATTTTGGATCACAAGAACTAACTATAATGATGAGTATACAAATTCTCAAAAAAAAATTGGAGGAAAGAGAGAGTTAAAAATTTTGATTTAATAATTCTATTATGATAGTTAATTTTGTTAAAACATTGCATACTTTTAAAAATAAAATATATATACATGTATGAAGATGATTTCTTTAGTTTGATTCCGTCATTGGGCTTTGGTTGAAATTAGTGTTGTTGAATCTGCATTGATAATTGGTTTTTTACAGCCACCAAATTTTTATTATACATATGTAATTGAAAATTGAAATAATAAGAAAAGAAAGAAGGAAGGAAGAAATACATTAAAAAAAAAAGAAATAAAATTGAACAAAATATAAGATAGATCCAGCAAAATATATAATCACACTCTTACCGTGAGTTTTGAATTCATGCAATAACATAAACAAAACAAAGAAAATATTTAGAATTTGTGATATGGTGGATGATGATGTGAGAATGGTTATTTATAGGATTTCAAGGATGTAAGTTACATTTCTAAAATAATATAATTAGTGGAGTTACAATTATAATTTATAGTTTGTTTGAGTGAAAATGAATGGAAAAAGTCAATTTATAATTATGTAATTTCAGTTACAATTTAGTTGTAAAGTGTGGATTTCAAGTATAGATTAATGTACATTATTAATTTTTTATTTAATTAAAAATAAATATAATTTTTTAGAAATTAAATGATAAATGGACCAATAAGAAGAGAGTGAAACCTTATAAAATCATATGAAATGCAATAAAAATCCCAAAGATTAATTTAATTTTTACCGGTATTGTAACAGCTCTATACCGATCGGTTGAAGTGCAATGCTGATCGATACTGTTGTGCGGTGGAACTCTAAAATTTTTCATTTTCTGCGTTACGTGATTCCATAGTAATAAAACTTAAAACAAAAAATCACAAGAAAAAAAAAAAAGGAAAACAAAAATAACAATTGTTAGAAGTCTCGTACTTAGGGCTTATTTGAAGACTCTAGTTTGACTTGTTTCTTCTTTCAGAACATGGCGTTGATATATTCGTGTTATATAATCATTAAATTCCCCACGAGCAATATGAATATTTGGCTTATCCTTGTCAAGTTTAAAATGTTCCTTGCAACACACTCGAAATACTTGTTAATGATCACAAGTCCTCAAAACTTGTTTTTTTGGATCAAATCTTACTAAAAGTGAATACAATTAATGATCCACATGTTTTCATGGATATCTCAACAAATAAATTCATGAAGGTTTGAATCCAATTAAAAGTTTGTAAAAATCAAATCTGATTTCGGGAAACCAAAATAAATAAGGATTATAGCAAGATGATGCAATGAATAAAGTTTCAGACATCATTGATCCAACAACACTCCAATGGAATGAAGATAAACTTTGTTCAACCATATTATCGGAGGATCATCATTTGATTCATTAAATATATCTCCCGCCAAAAACAAGTCCGGACAGTTATTTATGGAGTTATACCAAGGATGGTAGATATACAGTAAAGTCTGGCTACTGGACGTCCAAAGAGGTGAGCACAGGAGATATTAGACCCCGACCACCCCTTGCAGGTTTCCCTCAGCTTGCGACCAGTATCTGGAAACTACCAATCTCGCCAAAATTAAAACACTTTGTTTGGAGAGTGGCATCGCGAGCAATAGGAGTGGGAGAGAACTTAATCCGTCGGAATATCAAGGTCAACCCATACTGTGCTAGATGCGTTTTGACGCTGGAAACTACAGATCATGTGTTGTTTTCCTGCCCGTATGCTACTATGGTTTGGAGAAAGGCGGGTATTCCGATAGCCCTGCTCTGTGACCCTGGAAGAACAGTAGAAGAAAAGTTACTGACTCTCACTGGCCTAATCAAGGATACATCAGTGGACACTAATTTCCGGTTCCAACCGTTCTGGATCTTATGGAGACTATGGAAAAGCAGAAATGATCTTGTTTTCAACAAGAAACTTACCTCTCTTACCAAACTTATTTCCCAAGCTACAGCGGATACAACAGATTGGTTAGCCAATACAAGGCATGGGAATATCGAATATCGAACAAGCACACCACGGCCCTAACAGAAGATAACATAGTTGGAAAAAACCACCATCTGGTTGGATCAAATGTAACTATGATGCATCACATTATGAGGGCGACAGGGTGTCAGGGTTAGGATGGATCATTAGGGATGCTACTGGACAGGTACTACATTGCGGCATGGGGAAATTTCAAGGCCGACCTACACCAGAGGAATCAGAATGCTCAGCGCTCATTTGGGCTATACAATGCAGTTGGGGATTAGGGTATAGATCGGTGATCTTTGAAGGGGATAACCAGAACATATCCCGACTACTCAATAAGGATGGACACAACAACAGACTACAACGCTATCTAGAGTCAATTCAGCAATGGAAGCCTTTATTTACATCAATTAGCTTCACTTTCTAGTACAGGGAGCAAAACTCATGTGCTGACTTTTTAGCTAAAAATATAGTCTCCTCCCCTGTTCCATGGGAAATTTTTCATTCTTGTCCTGTCTTCTTACAACAATTCGTAAACACTGATCTGATTTCTGGTCATTAATAAATTATTGGATGGAAAAAAAAAAAAATCCTACGGCACTTATTAATTGGTCCCAGCACTTTAAAAAATTATATTTGTAAAATGCTTTACCTTTGCTCTACCAGGAACCCGGAATAGTGTCCAAGAGTTCGTATATAAGCTCCAGTACATTGATAAACTTGAGAGGAGAGGACGGTAGCCATGTTGCAGTATATATTCCATTAGTTTCTGTGCTTTCTTAAAACTAATTGGGTATGGTCTCCACTTATTAGTTGTGGAGCAATCTCTTTGTGGTGGTTGATCTGAGTTGTTGGTATTACGACATAGTTTAGATGCACAGCCGTAAAACATAATTGCAGATACCTAGCATATTGAATCTGGAAGCAACTAACATCAGTGAGAGTGGCTTCACTTCTTCAGACACACCGCACACGCAACGCTGTCCCTGGAGAATAGTTTGTTGAAGCAGCATGGGCGATATCAAAGCATGACAAGCTCATACGGGAAGGTAAATAGAAACATGACATAAACTACACATTCAAGGAATCTGAATTACAGCTTGAGATCGATCCAATGATTCTTGTACCTTAATATCATGTGTAGGTGAGTATAAGTTATCGAAGAAGGAGCCTCAGAGCCTAAAATCAGTTATCTCCAGTGATTTATATAGTCTTTTTGTATACCTCTATTTGTATCAATTGTATGGTTGGAGAAATACAAAACCACCTCCATTGCTATATTGTTTTGTTTTAAATTTATGAAATTATCCTTTTGCTCTTCTTCATCGACTCTTTGAGTAGCTTCATACCACCATTAGCATTATTGTGCATATATCTAATTTTCTTGATCACATTTATAAACCGACAAGTCAACTGCCTCAAACTCCATTAGAACATATACATACAAACCAGGCATATGGAAACAACATGGTTTTTTTTTTAGATCATGAAGATAAGTATGAGCTAACTCTCTTATCCCATCCTTAGGCCATACAAAAAAGTTGCAATTATAGTGATCTCCATCTACCCATATATATACCCACTCGAATACAAATTAAAATGTCACAATTTACACATCTAACTTGAGAAACACATTAATAAATCAACACATATTAATTTTTGGATTTAAAAAGATTTCGATGATTATGAGCCAAATTAAATTCTAAGGAGTCTTGCACATGGAGATTAACTTTGATTGGCAAGCATCAATTGCTTTGGTTTCCTTGCTATTAAATCTTTACATAGAACCTGAGATGAAACTCTACCTCCCTCTAGTCCATCGGGAAATCCTCTCAAAAACCTCGAGGTGCACATTATTTCTCAATATATACTTCGTAAAAATTGACGATGGATTATGGATGATAAAGCAACACACATAACTATGCACAACTATATCATCCAATAATTAATCTATTATAACATAGATAAGTCTATCACCATTGTTAGGTTTTAGGCCTAATATAAAATATTTTAAGAGCAAATATGTCAAAACACAAGGGTGCGCCCCAAATTTAACCTAGAACTGAATTTTGTAGCCGACTTCCAGATCGCCCCAAAGCCGACCAGACTTAGAAGAAGAAACTTTCCTAATTTCATATCGAGCTATTAGGAAAGTAGACATATTTTGTAATCTAAGACAGAATATAAATAGAGGGGTATCCTCCTCTTTGTAAATCATCAATCAATTAATACAAAAACCCTAGTTCCTCCTTGTTATTAAGCAAAACCCTAGCTTGTTTTCCAAGAGATTTCAATTCCTTTTTATTTCTTAGCTTTGATCCAATTTTAAAAGAGAGTTCTTTGTTGAATTTGTTTCCCCCAACAAACAAATTCATTGTGAGAAACCTAGTTTCTACATTTGCCGCTGAAACTTCAACATTTTCAATATTTTACATGCAAAAACCCTTATTTCAATATCTTACCTCGGTTAATTGATCCTCCTAACTTCTACGTAGGTCCGCCGGTATCACCACATGAATGATAACTCTTAGACTAACTACATGTTAGTCTGTGATGTTAGTGTATTAAAGATAATAGATTTACGCATTTTCGTAGAGTAATTTAGTAGAGTTGTTTTTCATGATAGATTTTATTTACTAGTATAGTTAGGCGGCATAGTTAATGTTAGTGGTGGTAGAGTTAGTGACATCGTAGTAGAGTTAGTAAAATATTCTTAGAGTTAAGGACTTTATTATACGACGTACTTATTCGTAGTGGCAGTAGCTAATGAGATGCTTTTTTATATATTAGATACTTTTTCTATTCAATTCGTTTAAAAAAATGAACTATATATATATATATATATAGGTAATGTTGTTTTGTCAACATATTACCACAATTTTAGGAAATTAGTTTAGAAAAGGAAACACATCTTTGAATAATAAATACTATATTGTCTACCATATTAATAAAACTATTTCATAAAATTAATTTAGAAAGAAAACACATATATCTTTGAATATGATAAAATGTCAACATATATTAAATGCGTTTCATTAGTATTTGAATACCTTTTAACGATATGCTAATGTTATTGGTTATAAATAGAATTAACACTCACTACAAGAAGGTGGACCGAAATGTCGATAATAACATGAATATATTATTTGTAACTGATTTGTATTAATATTGAATCATATAAGGAAATATTGTTGGGTTTTGTTAGTTTTGGATAGTGATTAATGATATTTCTGTTAACGAAATCAATTAGAACTAGGTATTAACCCGCAGAGAATCGCGGGCTGAACATTTTTTTAATAAAAATTGTAATAATTTATTTTATTATAATGTTATTTATAATAGTTTGTGATTAAAAATTTGGTTTGATTATATTATAATTTTTGTATTTAAAAATGTTTATTGAAAACCTGTCAATAAAACATTTGTATATAATAAATAAAATTGTTTAAACCTTTGTCAACTAAACACAATCCTTACTAACATGTAAAAAAGAGCAACTAAATATAGCTAGTAAAAGTTTTAAAATGTCTCTTTAAAAACAACATTCATTGTATTTTTCTGTGGCTTCATTTTCTTGTTTGTAATAATTTTAACCTGTGGTGAAAATTTTTTTTGATAAAATTTATAGCTGTATATTTTATTCGATTTAGTTTTTAAAATCTTACCTGTTAATTTTTTTAAGTATGAATTAGTTTTGATTCTAATAGATTTTGTTTTATTTTTCTACAATTTATTTTATTTGATGTGTCCCCGATTTTCATTTTTAATTAATTTTATTTATTTAATTAATTAATTAATCTTAAAGTTTTTAATAGCAATTGAATGTAATTTTTACACATTTTAAGATTAGTTTCATATTTGCAGTTCACAACTAATATAGTAGGATAAAATTTGTAGTTGTAGATTTTATTTGATAAGATTTTTAAAATCTTAGTTGTAAATTTTTTTTTTCTAATACGGATTAGTTTTTATTATAATAGATTTTTTGTTACTTTTCTACAATTCCTTTTATTTAATGTATCCCCAATTTTCGTTTTTTAATTACTTATATTTATTTAATTAATTTATTAATCTTAATTAAGTTTTCTAATGGCAATTGAATGTAATTTTTAACACATTTAAGGTTAGTTTCATATTTGTACTTCTCAATTAATATAGTAGAATTGAAACCATGATTTTGGAAAATTTGATGTGATTTAGAAAATTTGGAATTCTGAAAGATTTTAGGGAAGTTGATATGATTTATTGTAAAATTCTTTCAAATCCCACATAAAACCATGAGATTTGGATTTCTCTATTTTTAACTAAACAAATCCCACCTAAATCCTCTAGAATCTCAAAAATCATTAAAATCCAAATCCACAAACTATTTTGAATAACAGTGGATTTTAAAGTAAATTTTTAAATCATCAGTTCAATAACAGTGGATTTTAATAGACTTTTTAAAATACATGATTGAATAACATAAGATTTGTAAGTTTCACACAAATCACTTAAAATATCGAGTTGAATACACCCCACTAAGTGAAAACTTGTGATAGGATATTTGGCAAAGATATGATATCTTTATAACTAAATGATATTTTTGGATTTTGTTAGTGTAGAATAGAAATTAATGAGATTTCCGATATATGACTAAATTTTAGGAACAATTTGCAATCGGATATTATTCTATAATAGTTTTTCAAAATTAAAGCGTCATTTGATTTACTAATAACATTAATTTTGTTATTTTTCTAAATTAGAGGCACCATAAATATTCGATGAACCACAATAGTTTTTTAAGGAAAATATTTAAGTTTGCATTTAATTTTATATTTAATATTTTCGATTTAATTGAATAATATATAACGTAAAAATCCATAGTTTCAGATAATTTTGAACCAAATCCGATTTATTTGATTTCAGATATTTTATATATATATATATATAGGGAATGTTGTTTGGTCAACTTATTAACACAATTTTAAGAAATTATTGTAGGAGAGAAAACACATCTTTGAATAATAAATACTATATTGTCTACCATATTAATAAAATTACTAGATTAAGACCCGTGCTAGAGCACGGGTTGAAATATATTTTATTTATATTGTAATTTTTATATAAAATAAAATTTATGTGATTGTTTTAAATGTTTTTTGGATAAAATATTATGCAATAAAATCATATATTAAATATGATAGCTTCAAAAAAGACACATATTTTGTAAGTTTTATATTCTTAATGATTCTAAATAAGTATTCGTGCTATAACACTGGTTAAATTTTGTTTTATACAAAATTTTGTATATTTTGTATTTTAAAATAAAATTTTAATATGTTGTATTAGGTGATATATGTGAAATTATTTCAACAATGTATATTCTACATCATGACTTGAATGTCATTATAAGACATAATTTTGTAAATGTGCTTTTTAAAAAACGAGTTATTATATTATGAATAATTTAATATATTGTTATACTTTTTGTTTTAATATACTTGGTTTCTTGAAATTCTTTCATATTATAGTGATATTATTGACATTGCTATAACAAATCAATTTAGAGTGTTTATAGTTTCTAACTTTTATATCAAGTTTCAATATATGAAAAATATTTCAAAATAAATTATTTAAAGCTTATTATAATATATAAAATTATAAAATTCAACAAAAATATAAAATTGAATTTAAATAGTCAAATTTTAACCCGTTACTCAGTAAATTTTTTAATTTAATAGATATTATTTCTAAAGAATAATATTACTAAAATTTGAATATTTTATAGATTAAACAATTTATATTTTTTTTAAGAAATTCAGCTTATGTTATATCCGGAAATAATTATAATAAATAATATGATAATTTATTTGTTTCACAAAATAGAATCATATATAAAAATGAGAGGTGAAGTATAATGATAATTAACAAATTAATATGTTAAGTTAGATATCAAAAGATTTTATTTGATGAATAATTTAATAAGGAATTAATATGGTAAGTTAGATGATATGATTCTTTAGAATATTCTGTCTAAGATTTTTTGTATAACCTATTTGTAACCAATTAATCTATCAATTAATGTATAACATATTTGTAACCAACTTATTAAAATTATATAGTCTACAAAATAATGTTGTGTACTTCCGTTTTATTATAAAGGGGATTTCATAAAATTAATTTAGAAAGAACACACATATATCTTTGAATATGATAAACGTCAACATTTATTAAATGTGTTTATTTGAATATCTTCAGTAATATGCCAATGTTATTGGTTATAAATAGATTTAACACTCACTTAGAATACACCCCAAAAAAAAAATCAAAAGTGAAATGAAAAAATTTAGAAAATGGCGAAGCCCATCGTTGTCTTCATTGTATCTTGTTTGTTGCTTGCTATTCAATTTTCTAATGTAAAATTTAAAATACTTTTTATTATTTAAAGTTCAAATACTTGTTGTTTTCATTCTTATGGATTATGAATTCATTAAAAGTTGGGTTCTTATATTTATTTTGGTACAGGCTGAGGAACTACAAAGTCCAGGCGAAGCACCTGCAATCTATAAGAAGGTATATGTTTTTTTATTTATGAAATGATAAATTATGAAAGCAAATATTTTCACAAAAAATAAAGAAGAACAAACAAACAACAATATCACACATATATATATATATATATATTTATATATACATTTTCCAAACTATTTTATTTTAATATATATTAATTGACGAAAAAACATGCATAATTTTATTATTATTTTGCATCACAAATTTATATGTGTTATCTTACAAAATTCAGATGGGAGGAGAAGGCTCACTTCGACCAGAAGGTAAATTGTAAATAACATCACTTGTTCTTTTATATATTCTCAATGAATGCGGTGGATAATAATACCTTTAGTCATTTATTTATTATTATTTTTATATTTTTGTGCAGAATGTCCAGCTGAATGTCAACGTCGATGTTCAGAGACATCTCATAAGAAACCGTGTTTGTTTTACTGCAACAAATGTTGTAACACATGTTTGTGCGTGCCATCGGGAACATATGGACACAAAAAAGAATGCCCTTGCGACGATAACTGGGAGACCAAAGAAGGTGAACCTAAATGTCCATAATAACATAAAATTAAAAACTAAAAATAATATTTAGTATTTAGTTTCTTCTTAATAAAATCTACGTTGGTCATGCCTATTTCTAATATGTTGTATCTTCTACATGCACTTCAGAACAATATCCGCATGCTTTGACTGTGTATTTCCTCATCAATTTCGTCACCCCAATCTAACTTTTTCGTAAGCGTCCATTGTTTCCTGCGCTATCCTAGGTATATCCTCCGGTATGGGAGGTGGATACCTTTCACAAGCACCAAGCGTGTCAAGCTCGGCTAGTGGAGATGATATTTGAGGCTTATCAGGCTCTCTATCATATCCACCACGTTCGATCACTCTCTTCCCCATCATTCGGATCGGTTGTGTCCTTCTGCGACAAGGATATGTTGGTGTTATGAAGATTGAGTTTTAGATGCTGCAGAGATATTTACTTGGAGATTAAGGGAGAGTTTGGAGATCATCAAAGTAGTAGTTGAAGCTTATGTTGTGTGAAGCTTGGATTGTAAAACTCAATAAGAAAGGTAGAGATTGTTGATGTATTCTTAACTGAGTTTTACAACAAGATGAAAAGAAAAAAGAAAAAGACATTTATGAAAGGCAAAGATGAAGATGAAGATGAAGATGTTGATGCAGTCGCTGCACTAGTTCAGAGTACTACAAGAAGTAGTTAAACGAAGCAGATAACGTGGAGCTGAAATAAGGAAATCAGCTAAGGCGATTAATATTCAAACCATGAAGGTTATGAAGACTAGAAGCTTGGAGAAGAGTCTAGAAGCATGAAGACTTTCCTATTCCATAAAAGATAAGGAAATTTGCAAAGAGATTTGGCAATTCCTATTAGAATTAGAATATGAATTTAAGCTTGTATGGCCACGACCTATTGTGTATAAATAGGTGATAACTCTCCATTTTATATGTTTTTAGCATCCTTTTTTGTCCATATTTTGCATTGTTCATACCTCTAACTTAGTATTTTTAGGCCATTAACTGTAGGAATTCACTTTTAGACCATTTAGGGTGTTGCATTTCTGCATTTGCATATTTTGGATGAAAACAGGTGCTAAAGAGCCAAAAATGGAGAAAAACAAGGACAACTCGAGCATGTACCCGAAGGAGCCATCGAGCTACAAGAACAAGTCCAAACCCCAACACGATCGAAGAGGATCCAAGAGCGTGAAGAGCAACCCGAAGATCCACCCGAGGAGTAACCCGACTTCACCCTCGTGTACCCCATCGAGTAGACCATCGGGCAGGTCTGGGAAGCTAGGTCAAACGGTTTCCATATATAAACCCCCTCTTTCCCTAGCTTGCAAACGAGCACGCCGCAGACCCTCAAACCAGAGAGCGAGAGCTTCTGTGAGAGAACTGAGCGACTCAAACATTTTCTTTTCGTTTTGCATTTTTATTTTGTAGTTTTCTTAGATTTCTATCTTGTACTCTTTCTACTCCACTCTATCTTTTAATACAATGTCATTTTCATTCATTTTGATTGCTTTGTTATTCGTTTCTATGTCCGAGTAGTGTAGTAAAGTTTCTAGGGATGGGATAGATGATTTTGTGTTCTTGATCGGTTAGGATGCTTGAGTTGATTGTAAATGATTGATAGATTTCCTTCTTGGTTGGTGTTCTTAATGCTGTCAACAGACCGAAAGGTTGAGATTAGATCTAGGGCGTTTACAAATGCTACAGGCCGAAAGGAGTAGATAAAATGCTTGATTTAGCCAATGCTAGAGGTTTACTTAACTCTGAGTAAGAAATTAGATGAGTTTAAGTCTACTGACAATAATGAATCGTTCTTAATGCCTGCTTGTTCATATTGCTAGTGCGACAGTGTGGTAATGTGTTCAAGGTTGATTGTTGCTAGTGCGAAAGTGTGGTGACAAGGTTTTAGAGGTTCATTGTCTAGGAAATAATTGCTTAAGGCATGTAAGGCATCCGTACTGGTCTAGGATACTTAGGATTCGATTACCCCCATCCTTAGGAACTTTCGTATTTCCATTATTTGCATTTTCTTCACTTACTCGACTACCTACCCGATCAGGTACATGATAACCTGCATTGAGTAATACCTCGAGCTGTTCATATCTCACTTGCATACTCGATCACACCACTCGATCCTGTACTCGATTGCTTGCATCGAGTACTTAGGTCGTGTGGTTTCGTGTTTATATTCTTTTCTTTTGTTTATTTTAGGGGATTGATACCCTGGGTGAAAACCTGTCTATCAATAGGGGGCTAAGCCTTTGTAGAGGTTAGCACAAAATAGTAATAGATATCTTAGACATTAAGGTTATGTGGTTTCTTGTAAGAAAGCATAACGCTTAAGGGGACTACGGGGTTTGTCTTGAGAGGTTCTTGGATTGTGTATATATCCATGAACATGAGAGATTAGATAATTGATTGAGTGAAACTTGTAAGTTTACTAAACAGATTGTCTAATAAAGAAGTTTTATTTTGAAGAACCTCTTTCTTAGTTTGTGAGTCAGTTTTGTGTCTCACTTTCCATACATATCAATAGCTCTTGTGTTTTCAGGATACTCCAGCCTGAATACATAACTCAACAAGTGTTGGGATTCTTTCATAGTCAAACCGAGTTTCATGCTTAATGCATCTCCGGTCTCCCAAAAGGATCATACATATGGTACGACTCAACAGGAATGAGAACATCATTCATGGTACCCTTGACCCATGAATGAGAACCACGCCGCTGTGAACTTGTAGCACCATTGCAATCCTTAATACTGTGACCAGAATTAGCCACATGAACCGCCATGTAGCAGCTGTGCTAAACCCTTGATCAACAACTTCCAATTATCAATCACTTGAGAAGCCACAGGAACAAGATTGGGAACTAGCAATCCATTTTTGGGAGGATCTAACTGTTTCTCTATACCCATCTGAGCAAGTTTCTTATCTTTCCTAACTTCTTCTTGAATTTGCTTAAAAGGAACAGGATAAGGCTTTTTCTTGTTTTTTTGTAACATAGGAGGAAAATCAACGTTCTGCGTAAATACATGGCGTTTCTTGAAACTTGTGTGATGTATAGGAGGCTTCTGATTGATACAAACAAAATATCATAGTACTAACCCACTCCAAAATTACTGCTATTAGTTTAGTATATATTTACATTATATATTAGTACTACTAGGTAGTACCCCGTGCTACAGCATCGAACAAAATATTTTTATATAAATTTTAAATTCATAAAATGATTAAGAATTATATTAACCCGGATGCTATAGCATGTGTATGGTATTTTTTAAGTAAATTAAGAAAATTTAAACATAAACGTATTTACTTTGGAACAAGAAATACATTCCATACCGTCACATGCCCTTACGTCCCAACTCATCCTCTCTTGTCCCATCTTATCCCGTTTCAATCTCGTCTCGTCTTATCCTGTCTTATCTCGTCTATCGTCATGTATCCATAATATTTTTTTTTTGTCTTATGTTCGTTCTCTTTCAAATAATTATTTGTTAAACAATGCTTATTAAAAGAGATTGGATAAGAAATTTAGACGGGATACCAGAGTTCCCTATTGATTATATTTTTTAATTAGTTAAAATTATCCAAAAATATAATTTTTAAAAACTATATAATTGTTTTCAAAAATACCACAATTTTCAAAGTGCTTGTTTCAAAGTGGTTAATTACCTGTCGCAAAATCAATTAGTGAAAGCTTGACATTTTAATTTATCTACCTATATTTATTGATTTCTTACTTTTCTTTAAAATTTATGTCCCTTTTAGAAAAAAAAAAATGTTGTTACATTGTTTTTCATTATTAAGAGAATTTGTTAAAAATACCCTTTTGATATACCCCTTTTCAAAAATGCCCCCTTTTTGGCCATTTTTTATTTTTGCCCTCTTTTAATTTTTAATGATCATTTTACCCTTAGATGAAAAATATTTTATTCAATAAAAAGAAAAACAAAATTTTCCCGCCAAAAAAATTTCGGACATATTTTCCCGCCAAAAAATTTTCGAAAAAAATTTCCCGCCAAAAAAAAGGTTAACTAATCTATTATGAAAAGGAAAAAAGGGTAAAGTAACTTGATGTTGATTGTTCTCTAAATAGAACGTTTCTTCTTCTACATGTAGAAAAGGAATAAATTTGATAAAAAAATTTCGACAAAAAATATTTCCCGCCAAAAAAAAATCTACAAGGTTTTTAAAATGTTTTATAAGGAAGAAACCTTATAAACACCTTGTAAACGCTTTTACAAGATTTTTAAAAGAGCTTTAAAAGGTTTTAAAAGGTTTTTAAAAGAGTTTTAAAAGGTTTTGAAAGAGTTTTAAAAGGTTTTTAAAATGTTTTTTAAACACTTTGTAAACGCTTTTACAAGGTTTTTATAACCTTTTCAAAAGGTTTTCAAAATGTTTTTAAAAAGTTTTTAAACACTTTGTAAACGCTTTTACAAGGTTTTTAATGCGAGAAAATTTTTCGATTTTGGCAAAATAATTTTTGTCTTTTGGCGGGGAAAAAAAATTTGACGGAATTTTTTTCGATTTTGGCAGGAAAAAAATATTTTTTGGCGAGAAAATTTTTCAGTTTTGGCAGGAATTTTTTTTTATTTTGATGACTGTACATTCTTGTTGTCAATCAAAGAAAGAGTAATTTGGTCTTTTGTACATAAAAAAAAAGTAGTTTTAAAAATGGTCAACATGAAGGGGTATTTTTTAAAAAGGACATGGAAAAGAGGGTATTTTTGTGAATGTCCCATTCAAATTACCCGTTTTAGTTTACATATACTATTTCTTGTCTTAATATCATAAATAGACTGGACTTTTTCTCAAAATTTAATTATTGTTTTTAAAGTATGTGTACTTAATTAGTAAATTGAATTACTTCAAAACCACTGGTAAAATATATATTCAATCAAATAATAAACTATTTTAGGTTGTAAAATTTTAATTATATAATATTAGTATTTTCCACAAAAATTAGTTGGCCACTCTTTTAGGATGTTGTCAATATTTTGGTGTATATGTAGCATACCACAACTCATACCGAAAATAAACATGATTATCACCTTTAACACCTGGAAAATATACAATTTTTTGCAATCTATCCATACTAATCAAGCACAGCCTGTGTTTGTTAAAAAAATTAAAGTAATTTTGTCCAGTCTCATCGCATCCCGTCCCATTCCAATTCATTCCTTTAGAAATTTTAGGTCCTATAACCATTCTCTTTTAAATAATTACCTATATAATAATGTTAATAGTAAATTTTGGCTAAGAAATTTAGAAAAAAAGACATTTACTCTCCATTTGAATGTTTAATTTATATAGTTAGTATAAATCATAATTTTTTTAAACTCTCAAAATATTTTCGGAAATACCTTATGCAACCTTCCAAATTTAATCTAATTGCATATTTTAAGTATTTTGTTTAGGAAATCTTTCTAGTGAAATAATTAAATATCCAAGTAAATTTTACGAAATTATTATCAGCTTTGATTGTGGATAAAAAAAAGAATACTCCTGTAAATTTTAAAATATCTTTGAATTTTTAAAATTTTGTTACCAAATTTCAGAATATTTCTCCGATTTAATGTAAATTTTTGGGATTTATGTAACCTGAAATATTAGGATTTTTGAAATTTGGTAGTCTTAAATAATTAAGAAATTTCTTTCTTTTTCTATTAAATATAATAAAATAAAAACTAACTGAGAAAGAAAATAAAATTAATATGTCTATAAAATAAAAATATTTGATGCTACATGCAGGTGTATCAAACTTGAGACCCCCAGAATTAAATCCCGTTCATTTGACTATTTGACCATGACTTGTTTTTGCAAAGTAAGGCAGAAGTAATTGTTTTTATTGGTACCGTGAATCTGGGAAAAAAATTAAAAATAAGATCTGACCCGGTAATCCGCTCGTTTATACGATTAAAATATAGGTAACTGACGTTTTTACCTTTAATGAGAATCTATTATTTATTCTTGTTTCTAATGACATTGTGATGTAATTTCTTACAAAATTAATGCTTATTTAGGAGGGATACAATATATTTTATATGTACAATATATATATTCCATTAAAAACACTAAATTATTGAATAATAAAATAATCGAAAGTAAAACATGTCTCCGCGGTATACCGTGGGTCCGTATCTAGTATAACCTAAAAATCGAAGGAGGTGAATAGTTGGTCGAGTCTTCACGGCTCTTATCCACTACCCATCCCCTTCCCGAAGAAGCTATCCGAAGAACCAGCAAACGCCAAATCTAGGGTTTCGACCCACCAAAAAGAGATCTCACACCAGGTATCGGCGATGGCAGGAGCATATATTTAATAGGGATAGAGTAGAGATCATTTGATTCCTCGGAATACCGGATAACTAGGGTTGAGAGTCCTCCTCTCAGGGCTTGAACACAAGCTCTTGGATTTGTGAATACTCTTCACAGTGGTTTATCAAAACCTCTTTAAATCTTTCGATTAATCAATTCATCAATAACTGAATACAATAGGAGGCCTAAGAAGGCTATATATAATAAAGCATATAAACCCTAAAACATAGAATATTCTAGAACAATAATAATAAATATATTAAATAATAATCATAATAGATATTTGGAAATTATCCAAATATCTCGCTGCATCAACCATCAATTGCTGGCCTGGTGGAACCGTCGACGGCACACGACGACCATCTCATCTTGGTGTCGACTTCTAGAACCGGAGACCTTAAGCTCCTTCTGCTCTCTTCTGAAGCCTCAAGCCCCGCTATGAATCCACAAGCAGCATCCTTTCCCTCATCGGAGATACTCAAACCCCTGCATCAGAACTCGCTTCAGTCCAGCCGCCGCGTGAAAACCAACCCATCCCCAATCGGAAAACTAGGGTTTCCATTGGTGGGCTTCCTAACTCTCGGCCCTTTAAGCTTCTCGAGTCCATTGCGAAAAGGTGATCCACAAAGTAATCCGCTTTTATCCAGGTTCGATCAGAACTCAATTCTCTCAAACTCTAGGCAATCTATGTGTAGCTTTATGGAACCATTTGTTCAAAGACTGCATTTGGATATTAAACTACCATTGATGCTAGTTTGGTTGAAGAATTCGTTAGAAAACCTGTTATTAGAATCATCTAGGGCTCTTGCTTTTAAAGTTAGCATTTTGAATGAACTCGGCATTATGATCCAGTCCATATGGAACTGTAGTTACCGATGTGTCTTCAGACTCCCTTCATCAATCTGACTGATACATAAGCCCGCTAAACTGCCTCTCATCAACTTTTTGAAGTTCACTCTTAAAAACCTGAAGATTAGTGGCATTATGATCCCAATTCAATGTAGTTGAGGTTACCACAACATCTTCAAGCGTTTCGCCCTTGAGATTAAGACCGCAATCAACCCTATATCTATCCTCAAACAGAGCATTCTTAATCCTTCTCAAACCCTTAGCACAGCTCTCCTTCGGGTCACAGCTGTAGCTTTTTCAACACCGCTTACTCTTCAATCTAAGACAGTGGCCATCTTCTCATCCATCGAAGCATTCATGGAAGAAGCATCGTTATTTTTTGACCTCACAGGTTCCAAAACCTTTGCAAGGAGTTGGTTCATAGCTCTCAAGTCTACAATTTCGATGACTCTTATCTATCTTTATCTCTTCAGTGTATTGGCTTTGGGGATTGCCCTACTCTGTTGTTCCTTAAACTTTGATCTCTTTGTAGTATGTTGTTTTCTATTTTAATGGAATAAAGCATATGTTTGTCCAAAAAAAAAAAGGTTCAGATATTTTTGAACCGAATGTGATTTAATTTCAGGTAATTTTTTAAAATGACCCGACCCGAAAGTAGATTTATACTTCTCTTTTACTAATATAGATTTATTTTTTCTATTCTTAAAAAAAAATATATAGGGAATGTTGTTTTCTCAACATATTAACACAATTTCAGAAAATTATTTTAGGAGAGGAAACACATCTTTGAATAATAAATACTATATTGTCTACCATATTAATAAAATTCTATTCACAAAATTTATTTAGAAAGAACACACATATATCTTTGAATATGATAAAAAAAGTCAACATCTATTAAATGTGCTTATTTGAATACCTTCAATAATATACCAATGTTATTGGTTATAAATAGATTTAACACTCACTTTAGAATACACTCAAAAAAAAAATCAAAAGTGAAAAGAAAAAGTTTAGAAAATGGCGAAGCTCATCGTTCTCTTCATTGTTTCTTGTTTGTTGCTTGCTATTCAATTTTCTAATGTAAAATTTCAAATACTTTTTATTATTTAAAGTTCAAATACTTGTTTTCATTTTTATGGATTATGAATTCATTAAAAGTTGGGTTCTTAAATTTATTTTGGTACAGGCTGAGGAACTAGAAAGTCCAGGTGAGGCACCTACAATCTATAAGGTATATGTTTTTTTTTTATGAAATGATAAATTATGAAAGCAAATAGTTTCACAAAAAAAAAAGAACAAACAACAACAATATCACATATATATATATATATATATATTATTTTCCAAACTATTTTAGTTTAATATATATTAATTGACAAAAAAAAATATGTACAATTTTATTATTCTTTTGCATCACAAATTTATATGTGTTATCTTACAAAATTTAGATGGGAGGAGAAGGCTCACTTCGACCAGAAGGTAAATTGTAAATAACATCACTTGTTCTTTCATTCATATATTCTCAATGATTCCGGTGGATAATAATACCTTTAGTCATTTATTTATTATTGTTTTTATATTTTTGTGCAGAATGTCCAGCGGAATGTCAACGTCGATGTTCAGCGACATCTCACAAAAAACCGTGTTTGTTCTTTTGCAACAAATGTTGTAACACATGTTTGTGCGTACCATCGGGAACATATGGACACAAAGAAGAATGTCCTTGCTACAATAACTGGAGGACCAAAGAAGGTGGACCGAAATGTCCATAATAACACAAAAATTAAAATGAAAAATAATATATAGTATTTGGTTACTTCTCAATAAAATCTACGCTGGTCATGCTAGCATGCCTATTTCTAATGTATGTTGTATCTTCTATTGCAAAACTAAATTTAATATCAAAATTATTAGAGCTTCTCACAAAGAATGGGCCTAAGCATATTCCATCCATCTCTCTGACTCTGCCCATTTCCAAAGGAATTATTTCTTTTTCTTTTTCTATATAAAAATGAAACATTATTATGCAATTTCTGAATAAGAAAAAAGACGAAGAGGAAGGTTTGTAATGCAAGCAAACTAAAAGGCAAAAAGAAAGAAACTCATCGAACAAATTTTGTGGTATATATTTGGTTATATAATTTTACAAAATAATTAAAAACCAACCATTGATTTTTAATTGTTTTCTAGATAATGTTGACATAAACCTTTGTACAAAAATTCGTTACTGTTAGTATTTATATTTATCAATAAACACAATTTCTCTGATTACAACGAAGGTTTCTAAAATATTTTATATCCAAATTACAAAATATTTTATATATGACAATATTTCTTATGCTATATGAAGAAAGATCCTAGCTAGCCAAGCTCATTTTATCATCAACCAAAGCTTCTTTATCCTCCTCACAATGGATTTCTACGATGAACATATCCAAGGACCTATGCAACCATGTCGGCTTCCTGTGAATCAGGAACGATAATATCAAGCCTCATCATTGCCTTGTAGCGTTGAGGAACACGAGCTCCACTGTGCATACAAATCTCGACCAAAGCAGGAGCTTTACCATAAAACCTCCTGAGACTTCCGGTAAGCGGATTTCCATTGAGGTCCCTCACATGCCATACATAGTTTGGAGGAAAAACTTCATCCACAAGAGCATCTTGCCATCCATGCTTCCCATCTCTCCATTGGTGTTTGAACTCTCCGCACAGCTTCACACTATGTCCCCATGGTCCAACATGCACTTCAGAACAATATCCGCATGCTTTGACTGTGAACTTCCTCATCAATTTCGTCACCCCCAATCTAACTTTTTCGTAAGCGTCCATTGTTTCTTGTGCTATCCTAGGTATGTCCTCCGGTATAGGAGGTGGATACCTTTCACAAGCACCAAGCGTGTCAAGCTCGGCTAGTGGAGATGATGTTTGAGGTTTATCAGGCTCTCTAACATATCCACCACGTTCGATCACTCTCTTCCCCATCATTCGTATTGGTTGTGTCCTTCTGCGACAAGGATACTCTGGGATATCAACTCCAGCCTGAATACATAACTCAACAAGTGCCGGGATCCTCTCATAGTCAAACCGAGTTTCATGCTTAATGCGTCTCCCAAAAGGATCATACATATGATACGACTCAACAGGAATAATAACATCATTGATGGTACCTCTAACCCATGAATGAGAACCACGCCGCTGTGAATTTGTAGGACCATTGCAATCCTTAATATTGTGACCAGAACAAGCCACATGAACCGCCCCACATTCACTGCAAGCAAATACAGGAACAACATGTAGAAGCTGTGCTAAACCCTTGATCAACAACTTCCAATTATCAATCACTTGAGAAGCCACGGGAACAAGATTAGGAACTAGCAACCCATTTTTGGGAGGATCTAACTGTTTCTCTATACCCATCTGAGCAAGTTTTTTATCTTTCCTAGCTTCTTCCTGAATTTGCTTAAAAGGAACAGGATAAGGCTTTTTCTTGTTTTTTGGTAACATAGGAGGAAGATCAACGTTCTGCGTAAATACATTGCGTTTCTTGAAACTTGTGTGGTGTATAGGCGGCTTCTGATTGATACAAACAAAAGTTCCTAACCTCATCCAACACTCCCTTTTAGGGATTGAACGAGGAATCTGCATATATATATATATATATATATATGTATAAAAAAACAAAAAAAAATTACTACAACGGGATTGGAATCATGAAGATCAAAGTTAGAGGAGATGTGAAATGGAAACCTGAAAGCAACTTGCATAAGAACCTCTGGCTGATAAATCAATTGGCTTTGGTGGATCTACGGTCTGAAGATAAACACCTCTACAAGCAGGCGAAACCAGAAGCATGTTAAACTTGTGAGAGGACTACACGAACCCCGTCTCCGTCGGCGGCGAGTAAGCTTTGTCTCCGTCGAGTGTTCGTTCTCCGGTAAAGAGTATCGTGGAGAAGAAAAAAGGAATTGGGAAGTTTAAAGGTTTTCGATTTTGGATTTGGGAATAAATAAATAAATAAATATGTGAATTAAAATAAATAAATATTTAAATCCTTATTTTTTTTTATAACTAGAGATTTTTTTGATCCTTGCTTGATTCCGATTTGATACCTCCTCCTCAATTCTTCACCGCCTGAAACATTTTTGTGCAATTTCCGAGAAAACAAAAATAAAGACAAAGAGGAGAAAGAAACTAGTGAAAGGGCAAAAAAGAAGGAAAGAAACTCATCGAACAAGGCTGCTGCTGCTCTTTGGAATCTCAGAAGCCGTAAGTGTTTTTCTCTCAGAGCAAACCCTAATAAGCGATGGGGAACAAGAGATTCAGGTCTGATAATGCAGCAGGGAAGCCAACTTCTGTCGAAGCTACTAGGATTTGGGCTTCTAAGGTTATCGAAGACTTTAGAGCCTCTGGGAATCAAGGTCTGTTTAGCTCCCCGGGAACCAATTTCTTCTTCTTTCGATCCTAATTGTTTCCCTTTCTGATTGATTCTTTCCGGAAATGGTTTAAGATTGCTTAGATAAAGCTCTGTTTGTGCTGTTGGAATTGGAATTGCGCTGCCTTTTTTTCTGTGTGGTAAATTGATTGGATTTTATTGCATTTGTGTTGTGTAGTTTACACGTTTGAGCATAATCTATCAAATAACGAACGTGGCGTGATTCATCAGATGTGCCGGAAAATGGGTATTCAATCGAAAAGTTCTGGGTGAGTCTCGCTGCTTTTTATTCTTTGTACTTTGTAGTGTTGTTCTCGGGTTTGAGAAAATATTCATTTTTTTTCTATGGAGAAAGTTAGATTCCTAGGACTTGAGAGCTCAGGGGTGAGTTACTGTCTTTACTGTACTTTGTAGTGTTGTGGGGTTTGCGAAAGTATTCATTTTTTCTATGACGAAAGGGTCAATGGCTAGGACTTTAGAGTTTGGGGTGAGTTACTGCCTTTTTTGTACTATATAAGTGTATTGTGTTTGAGAAAGTATTCAATTTTTCGGTGGTGTAAGTTCGATTGCTATGCTTTGGGAGTTCCGGGGGTGAGTTACTGCCTTTATTGGACTCTTTAGTGTTTTGTTTTTGAGAAAGTATTCATTTTTCGATGGTGTAAGTTCGATTGCTATGACTTGTGTTTCTAATTCTTGTGGATGCTTCTACAGGCGTGGAGAACAAAGGCGTCTTTCAATATTCACAAGCAGGCACAAAAATGGGAAGAACAAAGAAGCCAATGAGAAATCGAACAAAGAAAAGCTCAAATGTGTGTCATTTCCGCCAGGGGCAGATGCTATTCTACAGGATTTATTTACTCACTATCCACCTTGTGACGGAGACACTGCTGCCACATCATTTAACAAGTACTCCGGGCACTCGGGTAAACAAGGACAATGGAAAGATGATTTTTTCGCGAAACCAAAGATTAGCAGTGAAGAGATTCTAGAAAAAGTGGCATCTTTGAGTTCTAGACTTAAGAAGGACAAAGCTCTTAAGGAGGTTAGAAAACACCCAGTTGTTGAGATGTATTTCTTTTGTTTGAAAGGACTGTAATATTGATTCCTTATCCAGAATACAGACTGACAAGTTATAAATCATGCCAAGTAGCAGCAAGTGAAAGGAAATTCTTTTTGTTGATTTATGTTACAGATCGCGAAGCTGCGGTCAAAGCTTCCCATCACATCCTTTAGAGACGCAATTACATCTGCAGTGGAATCCAATCAGGTTCTGTTAACTTTTTGATATGTTATCTGCTAGAATTTACTAGTTGTATGGTTATGCTTGTGGTGGTGATATCCATTGCTCGACAGATTCATTATATATTCTTATTGCAAGTGCAGGTTATTCTCATTTCTGGTGAAACTGGTTGCGGGAAAACTACTCAGGTATTTGTTACCTTTTGTTTTGTTGTAGTTCAGTAGCTCTCCTAAGCAATTTTAGTTATTCACCCCTTGGGTTGAAAGGTCAGGCTGTCAACTGTCTGGTCAAGGGCTACATATTCACGTTATTTAAATTTTAGAGAATATGTTGTGTTATAGGATTTTGCTTAACGTGCGTATGTGATTGTGATATTAGACATGCAAAGAGCTTTCAGTTGAAATTGCCTTCAATTTTATCATTCTATAGGTTTCTCAAGTGCTTCCATTGTTTACGTTTTAGGTGCCTCAATATCTTTTAGACCATATGTGGTCAAGCAAAGGAGAAACTTGCAAAATTGTTTGCACCCAACCTCGTCGGATATCCGCGATGTCAGGTTGATCGTTTTTTCTTATTCAGCTATATATTCTTGTTGATCTCTTAAATTCAGTTTTAATCCACATGTACGCTGTATACTCCTTACCCCTTACTTACAGTTTTTTTTAATCCCTGTTTTGAAGTTTCGGAAAGAATATCTTGTGAAAGAGGTGAGAGCATTGGAGAAAACATTGGTTACAAGGTCAGTAATATTTGTAGGTAGACACTTGCGTTGTACATGAAAGATGTTTGTGTTTCAATGTTGTGGGCAAGTGCGCCATTGACTTTATATGTATATTCCAGGTTCGACTCCAAAGCAAAGGTGGAAGGCACTCATCAGTTGTATTCTGCACCAATGGCATTCTCCTGAGGGTGCTTGTAGGCAAAGGCTCTGTTAGCTGTGTTTCCGACATAACTCACATCATTGTGGTACTTAACCTATTTTAATTTGATTCGCTATCATGTGTTCTGTAAGTATGTGTTTCATACATATGCCGAGTATTGCAGGACAATGAAATTGCTTGAAAAACTAATTATGAATTTTGTCACTATGGCATGCCTTTTTGTTACTGTTTGTCATCCTAAATTCTCTACTTCCTCTCCTGGCTGTAAATTTGATTCTGTGGCTTTCTACATTGATCAGTGACCTGTATGTTACTTTGTAGGATGAAATCCATGAAAGGGATTGCTACTCTGATTTCATGTTGGCAATTATAAGGTAGACTTCTTTACCCTCTCAAACGTTTGAGTCATTTTTTCCTGCCAATGTGTTTATCTAACAAATTAAGTCTATGTGACCTAAGAAACTGATGTTAAAGCTATCATTCAATTGTTGCCGCACCATAATTTATATGCCCAATACTATTCTGGTACACATATATTTATCTTTCTCTGAAGCAGCAAGCAGCAAGCCATAGAAGAAGATAGTTATTATCTACTATTTTTTTTTGGTGTATGACAGAACTCAAATGATTTTGAGAGTTTTGTTGATTTGCAGGGACTTACTTCCGTCAAATCCTCATCTTCGTCTGGTTAGTTAAGCTTTTTGTTCTTCTTTGCTTTTCACTGCTATGGTAAACTTATAACAAGGGAACAAAGAGAAGAATCGATAATAACATCTTTTTTTCCTTAGTCTAAATAGAAGAGGGGAAAGAAAAGGGAGTATGTTTTGTATATTAAAGGTGTCTCCTTCCCTCCGGATAACGAATTAAGAAAGAAGAGACATCACTAGTTAGAAAATGTCTCTTTCGTGGTATTTATTTTGTGTGTTTGTGGAGTAAGTTTTTAAAAACAAGAATTTTCAAAGAAAGATACTTTGTCGAATGTTCACACTTCACAGAGGACAAGTGAACTCCGACAAAATTGTATACAGAGCCTAAGAACCTGAGATAGCTGGACTTGATGACTTGTTAAATGTTGAATATGGCCTAAGTACAGTACTGTATATCTTATTTTGTGGAAATTTCTGGACCTACAGATTCTCATGAGTGCTACACTTGATGCCGAGAGATTTTCGGGATATTTTGGAGGCTGCCCAGTTGTCCGTGTCCCTGGATTCACTTATCCAGTTAATTTCTCTTTCTCTCTTTCTCGAATATGGTAATTCTTTTGTGCCCAAATATAATCTCCTTGCTTTGTGTCTACAGGTGAGAACCTTGTATTTGGAGGATGTTCTCTCTATTCTGAAGTCAGGTGGAGATAATCATCTAAGCTCTGCCAACTTGAGTATACCAGACCACAAGGTTGATTTGACGGATGAAGATAAACTTGCTTTAGATGAAGCAATCATCTTGGCTTGGACAAATGACGAGTTTGATGCCCTCTTAGATCTAGTTTCTTCTAGTGGAAGTCATGAGATCTACAATTATCAGCACGAATCAACCTGGCTAACACCACTAATGGTCTTTGCTGGAAAGGGCAGGATCAGTGATGTCTGCATGCTCCTCTCATCTGGTGCAGACTGGAACTTAAAGTCTAAAGATGGTTTGACCGCATTAGAATTGGCAGAAACAGAGAATCAACTAGAAGCTGCTCAGATAATCAGGGAGCATGCAGGCAATACCCAGTCTAATTCTCAGCAAGGACAACAGTTACTTGATAAGTACATGGCGACAATCAACCCAGAGCAGGTTGATGTGAGTCTTATACTGCAGTTAATGAGGAAAATATGTGGCGATTCAGAAGATGGTGCCATTCTTGTTTTTCTACCTGGATGGGATGACATAAATAAAACAAGACAGAGGTTACTTGAGAACCCTTTCTTTGCAGATAGTGCTAAATTTGACATTATTTGTCTTCACTCGATGGTACCAGCAGGGGAACAGAAGAAAGTTTTTAATCGCCCCCCTCGAGGTTGTCGCAAAATTGTGCTTGCGACAAATATTGCTGAATCAGCAGTTACCATTGATGATGTGGTTTATGTGATAGATAGTGGCCGGATGAAGGAAAAGAGCTATGATCCTTACAATAATGTTTCAACGCTCCAATCTTCTTGGGTGTCAAAAGCAAATGCAAAACAGCGTGAGGGTCGTGCAGGCCGCTGCCAACCTGGTATTTGTTATCATCTCTATTCTAGACTTCGGGCAGCCTCTATGCCAGATTTTAAAGTTCCTGAAATTAAGAGGATGCCTGTAGAAGAACTCTGCTTACAGGTACTGCTTCTCTCATTTTGTTCTTAGTTAATAGCAATTGGCTCTATGNTGGAGGCTGCCCAGTTGTCCGTGTCCCTGGATTCACTTATCCAGTTAATTTCTCTTTCTCTCTTTCTCGAATATGGTAATTCTTTTGTGCCCAAATATAATCTCCTTGCTTTGTGTCTACAGGTGAGAACCTTGTATTTGGAGGATGTTCTCTCTATTCTGAAGTCAGGTGGAGATAATCATCTAAGCTCTGCCAACTTGAGTATACCAGACCACAAGGTTGATTTGACGGATGAAGATAAACTTGCTTTAGATGAAGCAATCATCTTGGCTTGGACAAATGACGAGTTTGATGCCCTCTTAGATCTAGTTTCTTCTAGTGGAAGTCATGAGATCTACAATTATCAGCACGAATCAACCTGGCTAACACCACTAATGGTCTTTGCTGGAAAGGGCAGGATCAGTGATGTCTGCATGCTCCTCTCATCTGGTGCAGACTGGAACTTAAAGTCTAAAGATGGTTTGACCGCATTAGAATTGGCAGAAACAGAGAATCAACTAGAAGCTGCTCAGATAATCAGGGAGCATGCAGGCAATACCCAGTCTAATTCTCAGCAAGGACAACAGTTACTTGATAAGTACATGGCGACAATCAACCCAGAGCAGGTTGATGTGAGTCTTATACTGCAGTTAATGAGGAAAATATGTGGCGATTCAGAAGATGGTGCCATTCTTGTTTTTCTACCTGGATGGGATGACATAAATAAAACAAGACAGAGGTTACTTGAGAACCCTTTCTTTGCAGATAGTGCTAAATTTGACATTATTTGTCTTCACTCGATGGTACCAGCAGGGGAACAGAAGAAAGTTTTTAATCGCCCCCCTCGAGGTTGTCGCAAAATTGTGCTTGCGACAAATATTGCTGAATCAGCAGTTACCATTGATGATGTGGTTTATGTGATAGATAGTGGCCGGATGAAGGAAAAGAGCTATGATCCTTACAATAATGTTTCAACGCTCCAATCTTCTTGGGTGTCAAAAGCAAATGCAAAACAGCGTGAGGGTCGTGCAGGCCGCTGCCAACCTGGTATTTGTTATCATCTCTATTCTAGACTTCGGGCAGCCTCTATGCCAGATTTTAAAGTTCCTGAAATTAAGAGGATGCCTGTAGAAGAACTCTGCTTACAGGTACTGCTTCTCTCATTTTGTTCTTAGTTAATAGCAATTGGCTCTATGCGGTGAGCCATTCGTGTATGTGTAATCTTTTTACTGATCGTTGTGCTTCAATAACATTTTCAGGTTAAGATACTTGATCCAAATTGCAAAACTAATGATTTCCTTCAGAAACTTTTGGACCCGCCTGTTGATCAAAGTATTGCAAATGCCTTAAGCATACTACAGGACATCGGGGCCCTGACACCTCAGGAAGAGCTGACAGAACTTGGAGAGAAATTTGGTCATCTCCCAGTTCATCCTTTGATTAGCAAAATGCTTTTCTTCGCTGTATTAGTAAACTGTCTGGATCCAGCACTTACTCTGGCATGTGCAGCCGACTACAAGGAACCATTTACGATGCCTATGTCGCCAGTTGAAAGACAAAAAGCTGCTGCTGCAAAACTTGAACTTGCGTCACTTTGTGGAGGTGACAGTGATCACCTTGCAGTTGTTGCTGCCTTTGAATGCTGGAAAATTGCAAAAGAAAGAGGTCTTTCGGCAGAGTTTTGCTCTCAGTACTTCGTCTCTCCTAGTGCTATGAAGATGTTGGATCAAATGCGTAGCCAACTTGAGTCGGAACTTAAAAGACATGGGATTATTCCCAACGATATTTCAAGCTGTAGCCAGAATTCGCGTGATCCCGGTATACTCCGTGCTGTTCTAGCAGTAGGATTGTATCCTATGGTGGGAAGATTGTGCCCAGCTTTTGGTAATAATCGAAGAACTATAGTAGAGACTGCTAGTGGTGCCAAAGTTCGTGTGCATTCACTGTCAAACAACTTCAACTTGTCGTCGAAAAAGTATGATGAATCTTTGGTTGTTTTTGATGAGATCACACGTGGAGATGGAGGCATGCACATAAGAAACTGTACTGTTGTTCGGGATCTTCCTTTGTTACTTGTCTCAACAGAGATAGCTGTGGCTCCTACAGTGAGCAGTGATTCTGATGATAGTGATGAAGAAGAAGAGGACGAAGAAGGAGGAGCTAATACTAATGCAGACGGAATGGACATACATGAAGAAGATAGTAGCAGTGGAGCGAAAATGATGTCTTCACCTGAAAATTCAGTCAAGTTGGTAGTTGATCGTTGGCTGCCTTTCAGAACCACAGCCCTTGAAGTTGCTCAAATGTACATTTTGCGGGAACGACTAATGGCGTCTATTTTGTTCAAGGTTAGTTTATAAATTTACACTTAAAACTATACTCCATACTTAACGGGTTCTTATATTTGATTTGGATCTCTAACCGTTTATTGGCATGTTATAGGTAACACATCCACGTGAACATCTGCCGCCTCATCTCGGAGCTTCTATGCATGCAATAGCTTGTATTCTCTCATATGATGGTCACGCGGGACTTTCAAATCCACCGGAGTCTATGGGACCAAAACATTCGAGGACTGAGATGTATGATACCGGTGGATGGGAAGAGAAACCAAGCTCTTTCCTAAACTCTCTCTTTTGGTCTCTGAGTTTGAAAGAGAACAAGCATTTTAGTCACACGAACAGGAATCGGCAGCATGACTACAACATGGCTCCAACAGAAGCTGCATCGATACCTAGGCAGCAAAACAAGCAAAGAAACCCCAAATCAGCCAACAATGCTGATTTGGGTAAGAAGAAAGGGAAAATGTTTGTTAATCCCACCAATGGGATTAACCAACCAGAAGCTGCTTCTACGGCGAAGCATTCAAAGCAAAAATCAGCCAACAGTTCGAGTTCGGGTAACAAGAAAGAGAACATGCCTTCTGATCAGGCCAATGGATATAAGCAACCAAACGCACCTCCAAGAGGAGCTGCTGCGTCAGTGGCTAAGAATCAAAGCATTAAGAAAAACAAGACCAGGTCAGGCAACAACTCAGATTCCGGTAAGAAGAAAGAACTGTATGTTCCAAAGGTTGATATCCATAAAAGGCAGCGTGAAGACAAAGCAGAACATAAGGGAAATGCATGAAGAGCTAGTGCTTTTGGTTTCGTTTTGGGTCCCTTAAAAGCAGAGGAATTGATGTATAAACAAACAAGTTATGTTTTGGATGGTTCCTCCATTTCACTATAATGGTTCTTGTCCCAAAGTGTTTTTATTTATTAAATCGTGAACCGGACTTTTTACCGGTTTCATGTCGCTCTAATCTTTCCCTATCAAATCGTTTGCCACAGTTTCTTTCTAGACGGAGTATTGTTGTTTACTCATAAGTCATAACTCATAAGGACTCTTCTAGCAGTTTCATTTTACTTCCACGGAGATCATAACTATTACAAAAGTCATTCAGACCAAAATGATCAGTGCCACGTGGCACGATGGAGAACCTATACAACCTTATCCCGACATCCAAACAGAAGATGCTACATAATCGAAAAGTCACTACCATCCAACGAAACACTCTTTTCTTAAACTCCATACTTGAAAGCACTTTCATCACTTTGGTCTTTAGGTTGAAACAAAAAGAGGATAGCAGAGAGAGAATGTCATACAGCGTCTGCTTCTTGCACCAGAGTGCACTTGCCTCCTCCGTGGCACGATCATCATCTTCCTCGTCGTTTCGTCACGTGTCCCTCTCGAGACCCGTCCATTTAGTAGTATGTAGAGCTCAACAGTCTCAGGAAGACGATAACTCCGCCATCTCCCGCCGTCTTGCCCTCACCTTCCTCGTTGGTGCTGCTGCTGTCGGATCCAAAGTCTCTCCTGCTGACGCCGCCTATGGTGAAGCCGGTATGATCTCTCTTTCTCTCTATACATGTTTATCATATCAATGAGAATCATGAAGCAAATCTTGAATATTGCGTTTTGCAGCAAATGTGTTTGGTAAGCCAAAGAAGAACACAGATTTCATGCCGTACACTGGAGAAGGATTCAAAATCCAGATCCCATCAAAGTGGAACCCAAGCAAAGAGATTGAGTATCCAGGACAAGTCCTCAGGTTCGAGGATAACTTTGACGCCACCAGCAATGTCTCTGTCATGATCACTCCTACAGACAAGAAATCCATCACTGATTACGGCTCTCCCGAACAGTTCCTCTCTCAGGTTTCACTCCATTTCTATAGCAAAGAAGTTCAATCAGATGATAATCACCATTCACCACAACTACGACATGTTTCTGGTTTCTGCAGGTGAATTATCTCCTGGGAAAGCAAGCTTACTTCGGCGAAACAGCCTCTGAGGTAATTTCTTTTTCAAGTTGGTGAAGGAAATTGTTGAGTTCAAACAAGAACCAATACCTTAAAAGAGTGTTACTTGTCTTTCTGCAGGGAGGGTTTGATGCAAATGCAGTAGCAACTGCAAACATCTTGGAAACATCCACACAAGAGATTGAAGGGAAACCATACTATTACTTGTCGGTTTTGACAAGAACAGCTGATGGAGATGAAGGTGGAAAACCCAACTGATAACAGCTACTGTGAATGGTGGAAAGCTTTACATATGCAAAGCACAAGCAGGAGACAAGAGGTGGTTTAAAGGAGCTAGGAAGTTCGTTGAGAATGCTGCTACTTCCTTCAGTGTTGCTTGAATCTGAATAATATACACTAACCAAATGCTCTGTTTTCTGTTGTCTTCTTCCTCATTGTCCCTTGTATAAAAAATGGATCAAGGAAACAAAACAAGCATTTGATAACTATGAATGAAGATTGTTCAAGTCTCTAGTCGTTAGTCTATTCTATTGTGATGACAGCTTCAATTTTGACTTTCATAAAAATATTGCTTATGAATCTTGTGGATCTTTATGATTGACAAATTTAGAGTAATGCAAAGAATTGAATGACAAAGAAACAAAGAATCATAATAAAATTTCAAGCTCCATGGCTTATTCGTGAGAATTTGTAGATTAAGTAAAGGAGATCCACTATACGGAAACATTATGTGTAGCTGAGCTATCATTTTCCTCAAATTTACGAACATGGATCAAGCTAAACAACAGAGCAGTATGCCAATGTAAGAGTGTTTATAGCCTAACAACACAAAATTTTACTAACTTACTACAATCTGGAAACTGGACCCAGAGATGGCCGAAACAGAGAAACTCACTGCAGCAGTTTTTTCTTAAGGAAATAACTTTACTTAGCAGAGCCTCCAAAAACCAAGAAAATAATAGCTCTTCTAATCCTATCAGTAACACAGGCAAGAAAAACCAGAGAGGGCAGGCACTGTTCTTCATGGCTCACATCAAATTTGTTTTACTGTGGTTTCTTATACTGAAACCGTCTAAAAATCTGCCATGGAAATTTTAAACTCTGCCAGTAACATGTACAACTATGGCAGAATAGTGATGGTTAAATCAGTCATGACGGAAAAAGATTTGTGCGTTCGTCTCATCCCAAAACCCCGGTGACAGATTATGGAAGCCTAGCCAGCATCTTTTATCCAGCCTCATTGGGCAGTCCTACAACCTGATATATCAAAAAGAGACCAAATGCTAAGCACAACACCCTGGTAAGTCACTATAAATAGGAGACTTATGCAAAGGCAGAAACAGCACTAACCATTTGATACACTGCTTGGTCACAGCCCGCCCTTGATAAAGACGCTGAACAAATCGAAACAACAGAATCCTTTGCACAAAATGAAGTGTATCTACAGCCCACGTTTCAGCATCTTTCCTTTCACTTTCTCAGCATCGGACTCCATTCCATGGGCTTTATACGCCTTATGCATAATGGCGAACGTTTTAGTTACAAGCCCATAATTAGTCTGTGCCATCTCATTTACAACACCTTCCATTTCTTCAAAGCGTTTTTGGGATCCATACAATATGATCTTACAGTGGTAAAGAGATCTGCATAGTTTCCACCCAGCAGACTCAGCACGCTTGACAAAATTAGCAAGATTGTCAACTTCATTACACCTGAAGTAAGCTGCAGTGATCGCCCGCATGACATCCGATTTATTAACACATGTCTTACGCTCAAATGCCTCGTTGATTTTATTCTCCATTGCTTCCAAAATGTCTTCTTGAGCATATAGTCGAATCAAAAGCACATTCAACCAAGGAAGATATTCCTCCCCAGAGAGAAGACTCAATAACTTTTCAACCTTTTGGACTCTACCCTCAACAGACGTTTTACAATATGCACAGATCATGGCTCTGACCAAAGGACTATTGTTTACACCAACGTTATCTTTAATCACTTCATACATTTCTTCCATCTTTTTCAAATTCCCAGAATTTGCATACCCACGAAGCATTAGCTGATAAGTGTCACTGTCAGGCTCAACTGGACCACCCTGCATTTCTTGGAAAGTAGCTTCCATTTTACCCCAATTCCAGGCAGTAACATAACCCGCAATTAGAAAGTTGTAAGTAAACGAAACCGGAGAAAGCTTCAGTTTATGTAATTCTTCGAAAGCAGCTTCCATATTCTTCACCATCAGAAGCCGACCATAAACAGATATTAGAATATTATAGGTCACAATGGTCGGAGCACAATGCGTTTGCCTAGTGAAATCTTTAAACAGTGACTGACACTCATCAGCAAAACCGTTCCACATGTACACACTCATCAAAGCATTGTAAACTGAAGCTGTTTGAATCCGTTTCTTAGCAGCCTCATCGAAAAGATAGACTGCAAGGTTTACATCCCTAGCTCTACCAGCAATCTTGATTCCTTTCGCATACTCCTCCGATGTCAAAGGGATACAATAATCCTTTTGACTTCTCCTCCAATCTAAAACCTAAAACATTAACATAACATCAAAACCTAAGACACAAACTTAACATTTCCTGAATCACAATACAATGTAGTTCAATCTATAGCAATGTTTAGCTCAATCTATAGACAGGGCAAAAGCAAGTTTCGAACTTTTTGAAAACACAATTAGATGAAATGAGAAGAAAGGAACCTGAAGAGCCAAGTAATGACGAGGAAAGAGCTGATCCATAAGCTCAATGATTCCAGCAACATCACGATAGCTTCTAAACAACCACTGGCCGTTCTGATCCAAAAGGTTCTGGAACTTCTCCTTACTGTTACCAATCGTTAAAAGCTCGTCTTTCAAAACCGAAACCTTTTGAACCAAATCAGTACGTTGAGCTGGTAAGCTAGTTACACGGGAGAGTTTGCCGATAAATTCAGTGCTGAGTTTCACAAAATTAGATGTCATGGATCACGACTGAGAAATAATAATAGCTCCGGCTTAATTTAATAGCGCAGTATCGGATCTGAGGAATCTGCAAATCTGTGCAAAGCCCCCAAAAATTAGGGTTTATCGTAGGAGGAAGAAGAGGAAGAAGATTTGATAAATGCTGTTTTGGGCCTGAGGCCATAATGGACAATGGCTGTGAAATTGTGAACTTCGGTTTAAGTATACGGTTCAACCATTTACTATAATCGAATTAAAATGTAAGAACTCGATTAATTTATGATTTATCACTTACACAGTTACACTTACTGTAGTTTTAATCAAAAATTTAAGATTAAATATAGAATAGCTTATTAGTTAATATGTGAACCCAATTTTGATATCAAATTGGATCACTGGTTTTGATGACTTTCTTCACAAGTTTACCGGTTTAATTTAATTTGGACTCGGTTAAGTAAACGATTCCTGGTCGGAACGGTACGATCGGTTTAGTTTTTAAAACCATTGATTTTGTGGAAGTCTTTGCAAATTATTATATGTTTATAGAAATCTACAAACTATAGATATATAAAGATTTATGGGAATTATAACGTTTTAACAAGTTGCAGCTAATGGGATTCCGCTACAATAAGCAGCCATAGTTTGTTTTCTCTGTTAAAGGGCTTACTAAAGCAGCCTTAGTTTTGAACCATACTAGTCATAAAGCAATTTCTACTTTTTCTTTAACAAAACCAAAAAAATAAACATTTTCTACTTTTCAACGTGCACATACAATTGTACAGTCCTTTATCAGCTAGTCGGCTATACCCAAGTAAAAGTTGATTTGTTTGCTATGTAAACTCTCAAATGAACAACTAATTAACCTACCCATAGAAGCTTCATAAACATGTTTATATTTCGTATGGTTCACCGTTCACGGCCACCAACCCTAATAGTGTACTCCTCAAAATTTGAAGATATCTTCCATGTTCACTTTTGTTATCGTTGAATTATCATTAAGACTTGATTTTTCTTGCACATGCAGGTGGACTCCAAATAATAAATGTCTACATCTGGTGCACATTAAATGTCTATATGTCTCCAAAGATTCTAGACCAGCTCATGTCCATATCAGGGGTGGTCGTACGGACCCACTTTAGAGGTCGTACGGACCCACTTTAGAGGGCGTAAGTGTTATCGCTTTGGGGGCTGAAGATGTTGCGGTTGTTTTTTTTTGGTAAAAGATGTTGCGATAAATTCACTATTAACATCAAATGAATTAACATCTACAGTTTCATCATGTTTTCTTTAATCTTTTTAGTGGTGTTGACAAGTATATCGGAAATTTCATTTGGTTGAGTTCTTATTCGTTACTACTCTACGAACAAAAAAACAGATTCTGGTATTTCTTTCTAACACGTGGTATTGTCACAGTTCAGTTGGTTTGCTACGATTTAGTTTGTTGTACTTTTGGTATCTCTTCGTATTATTGCATTTATTTCTTGCATCAAGACTAATCCGGAATTTTTAATTAACGACATTAGATTATTTTTTTATGCAGAAATCTAAGAAATATATAGTACTAAATCACTAGTAACTACCTCTCATGCATGATTTGAGACTTAGTGTTTTGGGAGATCTAGAGGCACATGCATGACGGTATACAAGAAAATAAGTCCATTGTCACGTAATATTTCATCATAATAATTTGTTTTTCGTCACAATAAAAATATTGTTACGAATCTGTGACATTTGGTGAATGGTTACAATACAATTGTCACAAATATTTTATAGTCACTAAAACGTCATACGAGTTGCGACTAACTAATACATATCTATTTTGTCAACAAATGTAACGATTTGTAAACGTATCGAAAATGTCACAATTGCTTACTAAAATTATTGTCTGAAATACGTTTTATTTCATGACCGAAATTAAATCACGTATCAAATTAGTCACTATTTACGACGCTGCTGTAGTCTCAAAACGTCACACTTAGTGACCTGTTAAATGTCACTTTTCCATCACGGTTACTAACTAAGAACATATATCAAAACTGTCATTCATTATCACAAAACTTTAGTCTCAAATCGTCTCTGATGATTACAGAAAATTGTTGCTAATTAGTCAAAAATATCAACTAAAACATCGTCTCAAAACCGTCATATGTTGTGACCAGCATAACCGTTTTAAATAAGTCACAAATAATAACCGTTTTAAACAAGTTATTTTCCTCTCCATCTATGATTTGTTTCTTGTACAAGTCAATTATTTATTATTTCATTACAGTACTCTTGTAGATTTGTTCCTTGTTTCAGTCACTTATAAACCATGGTGTTTGGCAATTTAGAATTATACAATAGTTTGCGCAAATTTTTTTTTTTTCATTGTAGCTACAAAGCTTTCGGTGGTGCTTTGTTTTTTTACATCTTTCGGTGCTCTGTTTTTATAATCCTACTATATTAATTGGGAAGTACAAATATGAAACTAACCTTATATGTGTAAAAAATTACATTCAATTGCCATTAGAAAAACTTAATGAAGATTAATAAATTAATTAAATAAATATAATTAATTAAAAAATACATAAATAAAATAAATTGTAGAAAAGTAAAAAAAAATCTATTAGAATCAAAACTAATCCATATTAAAAAAAAATTAACAGCTAATATTTTTAAAATCTAATCAAATAAAATCTACAACTACAAATTTTATCCTACTATAGTAATTGAGAAGTACAAATATGAAACTAACATTAAAATGTGTATAAATTACATTCAATTACCATTAAAAACTTAATTCAGATTAATTAATTAATTAATTAAATAAAATTAATTAAAAATGAAAATCGGGGACACATCAAATAAAATAAATTGTAGAAAAGTAAAAAAAATCTATTACAATCAAAACTAATTCATATTTAAAAAAAAATTAACAGGTAAGATTTTAAAAACCAAATCGAATAAAATATACAGCTACAAATTTTATCAAAAAAAAATTCCACCATATGTTAAAATTATTACAGACAAGAAAAGGAAGCCACCAAAAAAAAACAATGAATGTTGTTTTCAAACAGACTTTTTAGAACTTTTACTAGCTACTGGCCGACTCATTAGCCAAATTCCTACATTCGTAGGAACCAGGACTCGATCCCGGGTGTGATGGTGCCTTCTACAAATGGACTTACCTCCTGCCACTGAACTAAAGTCACTTCACAGTTACTCTTTTTTACATGTTAGTAAAGATTGTGTTTAGTTGACAAAGGTTTAAACAATTTTATTCATTACATACAATGTTTTATTGACAGGTTTTCAATAAACATTTTTAAATTACAAAAGTTATAATATAAGCAAACCAAATTTTTAATCATAAACTATTATAAATAACATTATATAAAATAAATTATTACAAATTTTTATTAAAAAAATATTTAGCCCGCGGTTCTCCACGGGTTAGTACCTAGTTTAGAATTAATTAAGCATGCTTCTCGTTTTCTTCTCGTTTGCTTCTCGTGAGTCTCTTAATAATTTGACTAACTAATAATTAATTAATGTTAATGTTTCCATACAGATTTCACCTCTGTTTTTACTGAAGGGCAACAAGATGAACCAGGTACTATATCTCACTATTGTAGATTTTGAGGTTTTGATTTGTTAAAACCATCTTTTATTGTTTAGTACTTCTGTGCAGATTCCAGATGATAGTCTTGAACCATTTTCTGGTAAATACTTTTTCACTTATCCTCTTGTAGACCTTGTTTTCTTATTTTAATATTTTTGGTACTAATTTATGTTAATCCATGTTTTTTCTTTTTTAGAACCTCCTGATATACGTAAATGGTTTCCAGACTATGTGTATGAATCGCCAATGTTGGATTCAAGTGATTCTTGTTTTGATTCGTCAATTCCTGAAAGAAGTGAATGTATAAAGGAAACAGAAATGAAGAAAGACATCACAAGATTGAAAGTGCATTCGATGTTTGTCCTACAACAATATTGCTAAATACTTTTGAACCAATTTTTATCTCTATCCAGCTGATATTTTATTTTTCTTGTAGATTACAGAACTAGATCACCTCATAGTTGACGAGAGTGACATAGAGGAAGATAATAATACGTCTAGTATTTTTTGAAAACCTGCGAGGAAGCAAGATTATAGAATAAGAACAGATAATCAGAATAGCACTACAACAACAACCATTAAATCAGAAGTGATTTCTTTGAAAAGCCGAGTCAATTACCTAGAAGATGAAGTAAAAAATTGCATGATCTTATTAACTCTTTTTTTTTTGGTATGAATGTTAAATTATATTCACCAAAAAAAACAGTGGTCCAATAAGGTTTACATCTTAGAGAAATTTTTGAGCATAGAACAAAAATAGAAGCTTAATTGGGGTGTGTTTGGAACCAATACTGAAGCCCACTCTCAAAGCCGGAGGTGGTAGTCAGTGTAAGCAATCGATTACGCACAGTCTTGGAGATGAAAGTGAAGAGGTTGGATGCCGTGGTTGGAGCTTCTCCATGTCGTCGAGCGTTGCGTTCCCGCCAGAGACCATGAATAGCAGATTGAAAAGCATATCGAAGGACAAATAGATGAAGCCGAGGTGTTGATGAGTCCAGAAGCAGAGGAACCAGGGTTGGCCAGTTACAAGTGAACCTGCAACCGAGTAGCCTGTCCGCCAGAGCAGACCAAACTGACGAGTAGTAAGCGCAAGAGAAGAAGATGTGGTCCCGTGTTTCCCCATGACCCTGACAGAGGACACAAGAACCATTTGCAGAGGCATTCCATCGAGTAAGTTTGTCACCAGTAGAGAGCCTATTGTGCAGAGCCAGCCAAGGAGTGAAGGAATACTTAGGTGTAGAATGAGTGAACCAAACTCCTACTGACCAGTTACAGGGAGAGTTTGGTTGTCTAATCAAACACCAAGTATCATGCGATAAAAATTTACTCTTAAAAGATCCATTTTTCCGCTTCCAGAGGGAACGATCATGGCCTTGGAACTGCACTGAGGAGCGGATAGAGTCAAGGGCGTCTTCAATGTGGTTGAGAATGTCAACACGGTGTCGACGTCTCCGGTGTGTCAGAGCCACTGCAACTGTACTCTGCAGCGGGATCCCCATATTAATACAACCACGTAACCCGACATGGTCGAAAAGTTTGCCAAGAGGAGACCAAACATCGAACCAAAAAGAAGACTCATGCCCTGTTTTAACCTCTTTCCGATGTAAGCTTGTAGCAAGTTCCCAATATTTCAAGATCTTCCGCCACATCCATGAACCACCAGCACTCTTCTCATTGACAGACCATAAAGAACCAGAGCGGAGCAAGTTACATTTGACCCAGTTAACCCAAAGGGAGTCACCAGCAGAGAGAAGACGTCAAATTAACTTCAAAATGCAAACTACATTGGTGTCACGTAACCAACGAAGCCCCAGACCACCTTTATGTTTTGGTTTGCAGACGTCAAGCCAAGCAATATTTGCCTTTTTCGAGTTTAGGTCCGGTCCTGACCACAAGAAAGCCGAGAAAAGACTGTCGATCTCCTCAAGACACTTCTTTGGCAAGCAAAATGCAGACAACCAAAAGTTGGTTAGACTAGAGTGCACGGATTTGAGGAGCTGAAGTCTGCCTGCAAAAGACAAAAACATGCCCGTCCAGGAGGTGATACGTTGGCGAATTCGTTCTAGGGGTGGCAAATAGTCAGCACGTGTCATAGAGCGAGTTAGGAGAGGGAGCCCCATATACCAGACAGGAAGAGAACCTACTGTAAACGGGAAGTGCTGGAGAATATCATGCTGATGTTGTTGAGAGAAACCGGCCATGAAGAGGGTTGATTTCTCCAAGCTAATGTGGAGACCTGAAACAACGGCAAAATTATCAAAAACTGTAAGAGTTTCCTCAACTGAACGCGAGCTCCCATCTGAAAACACCAAGATATCGTCTACAAAACAGAGATGCATGAGCTTCATTGTTTTGCAGCGAGGGTGATAGCCAAGGAGATGAGCAGTTGCAGCCTTATCAAGCATCAGAGATAGCACATTCATGCAGATGACGAAGAGATACGGAGACAGAGAGCAGCCCTGCCGTAAACCCCTAGTGCTCTGAAAATATCCAGCTAGCTCCCCATTAACTTGCACAGAGAAAGATGCCGAGGTGATACATAGTTCTATCCAATGGATAAACTCCGGAGGGATGTTAATAGCTTTGAGGATATTGATTAAGAACGGCCATTGCACTGAGTCAAATGCCTTGGAGATATCAATCTTCATCATACATCGAGGAGAAATGGATTCTTTATGGTAATCTTTAACCAACTGTGAAGCAAGTAGCAGGTTTTCCATCATGAGCCTATCTTTAATGAAAGCGGACTGGTTTGGCGCGATGAATGAAGGCAAAAGAATCTTCAGCCGGTTAGCAATGATCTTCGATACAACTTTGTAAAGAACATTACAACAAGAAATGGGATGTTAGTCCTTCATCTCTGTTGAATCAGTCTTCTTGGGTATAAGAGCGAGAATAGTTGAGTTAACTCCTTTAGGCAGGAAGCCTTTAAAGAAAAAGGATTGAACCGCAGTGACAAAATCCTTACCCACTATAGGCCAGGCGTGCTTGAAAAACTCAACGGTGTATCCATCCGGTCCTGGTGATTTCCCTCCGGCCATCTTAAACAGAGTTTGGTGAATCTCCTCCTCAGAGACCACCTTTAGTAACCCTTCAGAGTCAGATATGGAACAGCGGAATGGTATCAGATCCTCCAACTACTCAACACTCATATCCACAAAATCTGTTGGAGCATGAGTAAGGAACTCCATAAAGAAACGCACCGCTTCTGTTTTGATTTCTGACTGAGTTCTGGCCACAGAACCATCAGGACAGAGGACCTCGCGTATTGCATTGTGGCTTTGTCTAGCTTTAACTGCATTGTAGAAGTATTTATTATTTTTATCACCCACTAGTAACCAGTGTAGCTTGGAACGTTGCTTCAAAAAGCTCTCCTCCAAATCAGAAACATGGCTCCAATGTTGGAAAGCCTGGTCCTCAGCCTCCGCAGATGCAACTGTTGGATTTGAAAGCGTAGCGAGCTGACAATCACAAAGAGCTTTGTGAGCATCCGCTGCCTGCTCTGAAATCCTACTTAGCTTTCGTCGTCCTAAGGACCGCAGTAGTGGTTTCAACTCCTTGAGTTTTTTGGCGAACCGGTACAGAGCAGAGGTTGAGTGGAATAGTCTCTCTGACCCATCCCCAAAGGTTTGGACTGTTGGCAGAAATTTCGGACAGGACAGAAGGGCGTTTGAGAACTTAAAAGGTCCTCTTGGTTTACTAACCTGAGCTCCCATAGAGAAACGACAGCAAAGATGATCAGAGCATCCTTCCGAATCAAACACACCATAAGCATCAACGAACTGGCGATTCCATGCGTCACTAACCAAGATACGATCTAATTTCTTGCAAACTTGATCAGCATCTCTCTTATTTCCCCAGGTAAACAATGGACCATGGGTAGGCATATCGGTTAAAGAACAATGACGTACAAGATTCTGAAAATCTCGTATACCACAAGTCACATAAGGGGAATGATCATAATTGGAATGTTCCTCACCATCCAAGATTTCATTAAAATCACCAACCAGTAGCCAGGCCTTGTTAGCAAAAAGAGGTGAATCGAAATGATTCTTTAGATCCTCCCAGAGCTCTTTCTGTGCTTCCGCCAGGTTGTACGCATAAACAAAGGAGACAAAAAACTCCATATTTTGTCCAGGTAAAAGGATAGAACAAGTGATAATTTGACCACTCTTGAAGACTGGAGTAAGTCTCACATCTTCCTTCCACACCACCCAAATCCTCCCAAGAGGATTAAATTCATAGTTAGTAATTGATGACCAACCACGGAACACAGAGGATATGATCCGAGAGGCCTAATCTTCCTGGACACGCGTTTCCAGCAAACATCCGAACTGTAAAGATTCAGTGTGTACCCAGTCACGAACAATGGAATGTTTCTTAGATTTATTGAATCCGCGCATGTTCCAGGAGAAACCAGACATCAATGACGATTACGGGAGTTCTTCTTGTTCGATACGCCAGGAGGGAACCCCTTAGCTTGCTGAGAAGAAGACTCCGAAGTAGTCCTTTGCATTTGTTTTGTTTGTCGAGGCAACGAAGCTCTTAGGGGAGCCTCTGTCGCAGGGACGGGCTTGCCCGGATTAGGAGCATCCTTGACTGACAGTGCCGTAGCTGGTTTCTGATGATCCACCATCTCAGTGTCACCCACATCCTCAGAATTGTCCAAAACAGAGAACCGAGAAGTCCCTAACAGAGTGTCGTGGCCACTTGTGGAAGAACTTCTGACTTTTTCAGCACTTTTACAACCCTTCCCGGGGGAAACAACAGACCACCCAGCAGCAGACTCATCCTGAGGTGGGAGTGTTAGTGTTGCACCCTCTGCTGCAGTCAGTTGAACCAGAAGCACACGGGGGGAACTACAATCTCTTGAGTTTTCTTGGGAGAAACTATTTCACCCTCTTCAACAACATTTCCTGGAGCCTTCAACGGGGACGTTGGAGAAGTGGCAACACACCCATCAACAACATGCCCCCACATTTGACATCGAGAACATTTCGGTGGTAACCATTGATAGGAGAACTCCACTGTTATAGTCTCCTCTTTTGTCAACTGGAAACAAAACTTGGTAGGCAAGTCTTTCGTAAGATCGACATCCACGAAAACCTTTGCTACATCGAACTTACTGTAGAGCTCAGTATCCGGATGCAGTCTAATAGGATTACCTATTGGACTTGTTAAAAAACCAAGTCCCTTCCATGAAAACAGAGAATGGGGAACATTTTTCAGAGTTACCCACAGGGGCATTGATGAAATCACTGGCTGCGCATCTTCTGGGAGAGGTGACCACTTAGTCAGCATCATAGGCACACCTGCAATATTCCACATTCCCCTACGTAGAACTCGCTTTCTCGTAGTTTCATCCCTTATACGAAACTGGACCGAAGTTTCAGAGTTTTCATACACATCAATTCGAACTGACTTATCTCCCAATGGCCAAATTTTGTTGACAATCACATGGATCTTAGCAACATGTGGTGCCGCAGACGGAAACCTACCCACCAAGAAATCATCCCATAGTGGAACCGAGTCAGTAAACACCTCATCAGGAACCGCAATTGTTGGAACACCTTCGATAACATTAACTTGAAAATCTTGTTTCTGAAGCGATGGTCGCTTATTCACCACGGCTGCATAGGACTGCTGTTTGTTCTGTGTAGAGGACGCATCCTCTTGAGAAAGACCAGATGAATCCGGCTCCGACATGAAGCCACACCGGCGGTGGCCGTCACACTAGCCCTAGCGTGAGAAATACTCTGGAAACCCTAAAATCGCCAAAAAATCGCACTTGCCTTATTTAAAAATCGCACTAATTTCGTGGCAATTTCTCTTTGATATCAAAGGTATATTATGTTGACTATGTATTTTGTTTATATTTAGAAAATTATTAAGTGGTAGACGATAGACATGAGATTAACATTCTATTATTTATATCCATGCTGTTTCAGGAATTAAGTGGAGAACATGAGATGGATGGACATGAAGTAAACCTAAAATGAATGTTTAACTAAAAGTTAAATAGTTATCTACTTTAAAATAATATAAATTTTTTTAGTTTTAAGGAAATTATGCAATGTTAACGATGATGATGTAATTGACTTATTTTATAAAAGTAAGTTTTTAGTTATTAATCTATATTTTCCTTAATACAATACAATGATCATTTCTATATTAAAATGTCACAAATGTGTGACAAATAATTTTGTATGTCACTATTTGTGACAACATGATTGTAGTAAAACCTTCACATTTGTTACAATTAATAATATCGACGCTATTTAGTCACTAATAGAGATAATTTTTGATAACGATTTAATTTGTAATAATATTGTAACAAAATAATTATGAATTTATGATTGAAAATTTTTGTCACAACAAAGTAACTAAACAATCACAAATTTGTGATTTCATCTCAAACTAACGTGACAATGACAGCTTTTTCTTGTAGTGGTAAACCATATCATAGAATTTGGGAAGTGCAAACCAATAACAAAGCTTCAATGTAAATGCAAAAGCTTAAGTCAAACCACCAGATTTCGGGCAAGGTGAAAAAATCAAAGACGCTTGAATTTTATGAGAGCTTAGAGTTTTAAGAATATATTCATATACACTCTTGACTCTTCTTTCATGAGACGAGATAAATTAATGGGGAAGTTTGACATTTTTTTTTCTAGAAAATTCTACGTTTTGTTGTTTTTGTAAAATACAAAGGATGTTCATATGAATGTTGTAAATCTTTACCCGTCATATTTTTATGAAATTGGATCAAAGGCGTACAAAATAACAACTAACACTAATGCTAACAGAATAACAGAGTAATAAGAAATTGTCTTTGCAAACTAATACTATAATTATGTCAAAAATAAAAATCAATAGTTTTTGGGCAGAGAAATTAAAGGTCTTTCCTTTAATCAAAAAGCTGAAGCAAAGTTTCGGAGAATATCCTTAGCAAGTGAGTCTGCTGCCAGACTAAGGATAGATTGAGGATTCAGGATATCGTGTTTGAACCAGGTCAAAGATTTTTCGTATTAATCTCTTTGATAAGTTGAAAAGGAAAAAATCAATATTAAATGATCTAAAACGTGTCATTTTCACAAAAATGGACATATATATATATAACAAAATTAAAAAAGAGATTGAAAATAATACAGTTATTATTAAGGCATAAGTCTTGCTTAGATACATTATTTTGCTTATTTCTTACACTTTCAGAATTTTAGGCATTTCAAAATTAAAAATTTATAATGCTAACAGAAAATATATAAAACTTTCATTGATATTTTTGTAATAAGTATACTGGAAAATTCTTAAGTGTAATGTCAAAATATAAAGGTAATTTAAAACATTTTAAGCAATAAAATATATATAATTCATTCTTTTGACGTTGACATTCAAAATTTTATTTTAATTGGTAAAAGAGAAAAAGTTCTACCTCGAGTGCGTCATACAATTGAATAAATTATAACGTAATCGCAGAGAATATATGAAAAATACATGAGGCATTTTGGTTTACAAGTTTGACTGACCCATTCAACAAATTTATTATGTCGGGTAAGTTACTTCACTAGAGTACTAGTCGCCATTTTGATTATATTATTAATACTTCTTCCGTTTTTTATTATTTATCATTTTAGAGATAAATTTTTGTTTTACAATATTTGTCGTTTTTTCTAATGCAAATATTTAGTAAAAATTCTAATTCTATTTAATTTTATTAACATTTTGATTAATTAAAAAATTAGAAAATATATTAAAAATGGATAAAACAGAAAATTTAATGGTTTTTTAATCTACGTGAAACAACTTTAATAAAAAACTGAGTGAGTATAACTTAGTCGTTGTATAAGCTAGTCAAACTTCCAAATCAAACTCGACATATTTAATTTATATGATAAAGTCATCACATATTATTCACAAAACTTAATCTACTCTTCTTGATTTATAATATCATATAAACATGTACGACGTTATTAGGCAAGTATAATATTTCAAAAATGAATTTGAACAAACACGCTATAGATAATAACAAAAAAAAAAAAAATTGGTTTGTCAACAGGAAAATAACCAGCATGTAGCAGAGTGGTTCTCTTAGTAGTTCACAAAAAAAAAAAAAAAAAAAAAAAAAA
>NC_025689.1:11503821-11524549 GCF_000633955.1 Camelina sativa
GATTTGTATTCGTAAATGCCGCCAAAGATGGAGAAATCAGCATCGTCTTTAAGGTGACGGATCAACTTGAAGTTGAAGGACTCCCACCATGGAAGTGCAAGTGCTTCAGAGCCTTCACGTTTAAGCTGACGGTCACGCTCTACTATATAGATTCCTTGAACCAAACAAGCTGCTACACAACGCTGGTGATCTTCATTTCCCCTGACCAAAAAAAAAAAAAAAAAAAAAAAAAAAATTTAGACACATAACGGATATGATATGTTTTCTTTCAACAACTTTCTATACATAATATATGCCGATGTAGACGAGCCAAGCATGCAAACTTATTCACTTAGCAACTGATTCATCTAAAAATTAAATAATATGAAAAGAGCGAAAAAACGCTTATGCCTCTCGATATCCTCTCAAACTTTATACAATGTGTTTATAATAACCTAAATATTATCTTGTAAAATTTCTGTAAATTAGCATCCTCATCATTAATTATATTATATCCATGATACATTGATACTTCTATGTTTAAAACATTTTTCAATTAGCCTTTGCAAAAAAAAAAGAATTAAAGAACATTTTCAATTCTATCTGAAATCAAAATTCTTCCAAAGGTAGTTGAAGCATATGGATGGACAAATTAATTGATTTTAAAATGTAAAGGAAACGATTTGAGACGATAAGTTCATTGCATCAGCAGCCAGCCAGCCATACGAGAAATAAAACATGGAAAAAAACTAGTCACTGCATGTATGATGATGATAGTGACATAAATTGGTTGCACAATATACATAGAAAAGTCGTGGAAGAAAAATCAAAGATTTCTATTTGTGTTGGGTCAGGATGATGTACCGTAGGTAAAACAGGTTACACCATCATGCTTAGTTTTTAGGGTGGTATTAAAAATCATATGATGTGCTTTCCTGGTCTACACGAGGACACCACACGTGGAACGCACCTAAATTATGGAAGATAAAATATAAATATTAATCCAATAAAAATATTATTCGATTAGCAAAACATTTTTTTCCCTCTCTCTCTCAATATTATTCGTCTATTTGTCTCCCTCCCTCTTACCAAATAAAAAAACATTTTTTCCGAATTATTTGCTTCTAAAATAATATAACAAATAGGCGGTGAAACATCTAAAAACTAAAATTAAGTTGATGACCAATTAATCCATGTTTTAAACATTTGAAAATTTAAATTTTATTAAGTAATAGAAAGTAACACCTTTATAAACTTTGACAATATAAAACATTAAAACGAAATGTATATATATATATATATATACGTAAATGATATACATGGTAATGGATATACATCGATATTACTTTGAAACCTTCTTAGTTTATCACCAACTTAATTTCTTTTTGCATCATATGATTCATATCACCAACCTAATTAGGACTAGAACTTTTCTATATGCCCTTAATTATGTTATCCTCTTTCTTAAGCGGTAATTAGACGTCACGGCAATCTCCATTATCGTGTAGAGGTTTTGAAAAGGTAATCATAATTTGACTGGAAACCAAAAATATTATTTGTTTGACCATTCGCCGTTGTTTGTGCTTTTTACTGCAAAACGCTTGATGAATAATGGCGATCTTAAATTTATTTGAGAATATAATAAACTTACTTTTTTGCAGGATTTGCTGAATAACATAACTAACACTGTATTTACAAAGATTATTGTAATAATCTTGGTATTAAATTAAATTCAAGTTAGAATTTTTTATTAAAGTGATTAGAATATTAACAAGAAAGTAAGAAAAACTAAATTTGGCTTATATCTTTTTTTTGGGTATATATATGTGTTCTTATCCGAGTCAAATCCTTCTCCGACTATAAAACTATATATTGTATATGTGTTTTATGTATTTATGATATTTTTTTATTATTACAAATTTTTAAAAATTTATGAGTTAGTTTTCATAATATATAGATGATAAATGGTATAACACTGACATTTTGAAAACGTGATTTTGCTACTTTTACTTTTCAAAATATTTATGAAATTTTCAATAATGTTATATATTTTACAATTAGCTTGCTAAAAAATCTAACTAGAAAAAAAAAAATAGGATTAATCTATGCTAACTAATTTTCCAACCTTTCTTAACTGTTTTATAAAAAAACATAAAAATTTAATTAACTGTTACTAATTATTCAGTTATATTCTTGTTCTTCTATCTATATAACATTTCAGTAAGAGCATATTTTTGGAATAATTTAAAATTTTCTTCAAACTGGTATAATAAAATACAACATATTGTATGATCTTTAACAAAAAAAACATATTGTATGCCGAAGGATTATATATGTCGTTAATTACATCGATAATTAACTTATAAAGACCAGATATATAAAATTCATTAATCTTACGTTTTATTTGTATCACATGATCAAATTTATAACCAGGTAGCTAATTCTAAAACTAACTTCAATATTTTCTTTTTTTATATGTAAGCAAAAGTTCAATCCAATTCAATAATGCTACATGCATTATACCATACTAGGTTAGGAGCCGTGTTCTAGCACGGATTGAAAATTTTTTTAATTATATTATAATTTTAAAATAAAATATAATTTATAGACAGTTTAGCATTGTAAACTTAGAAATAATTGTCATTTTTTTTTGGTATGAATATGAGAGATGTATTTCGGTGAATAGAGATCTAAATGATTTATATTAAAAGCTTGGAAGGATGTTAGGTAAGATTTTATTTTCAATTGCACAATAAAATCTTGAAATCACGATCAAGTATGATTAATTACCAAGTTTTTTTTAATGTCAAACAGTATATTTTTATGACTAACAGTAAATATAGTCTAATAAAATATGAAATAATCAAGATTTTTTTTGGAAATTGTATAAATCATTGCAATATTTTATTTAAGAGGATTTCTTGGAATTTGTTAAATGTATTTATATAGCTCAAGGATTGACCAATTAATCTATAATGTTTTTTTGTAAGGTATATTTAATCTATAACTTATTTTGTAATCAACTTATAAAAATTAGATAGTATAAAAAAAATTGTGTACTTCCGTTTTATTATATAGAGATCATACCATATGTAGCTAAACAATATTTATGAAAAATACGTTACATGTGCTATTGGGAAAAAAAAAGAATTTGAACTTTTTTTTGTTGTCCGAATACTAAAGTGGTAGTGCGGACGAAACCGATACTAAATTTTGTTTTTAATCACAAAATACTAAAACTCACTTTTTGATAAGTCACTTATCTTAAACTTTTTTAATATATAATATGCTTAACTCTATAATTTTTTTTGTGATGAAAAACAAAACAACATTTTGATGACATAAACTCTGAATGGAAAGACTCTAACAAAAAAGTTTTGCTACTTTTGAAAAAAAGTTTTACGCGAAATTGCATAATTACTTTTATTTTTACATGGTATATATAACAAAAGACTCTAACAATAATGTAGAATTTTATCATAAATACAAAAATTTATACTCAATTCTTCTTTATTTTATATTTAGTGAAAAAATCATAGTTGAATATTGGTTGTTAAACGAAACATTCTCAAAACTAAAACATTAGTATAATACTTTCTAAATTCTAAGTAAACAAAAAAAACAATGATAACTACACTATCATACGTCAGCTAAAATGATGCTATTGAATCATGATCATAATGAATTTTCTTTTACATTGAAAGAAAACCAACTATTCTCGATTTTTTTTTGTATTATTTATTTTTAAAATAAAAATTAATACAGTATATATATATATATATTAGTTATTTATTTAATCAATACAGCATATACATACGACCAAATTGCCCAAAAAAAAAAACTGTATTTTAAGAAAGACTACTAGTGTTAGTCTGTTAGACTAGATATAGTTTCCAAAACTAACTATAGTATTATTACTATTCAACGTAAACAAACATGCACTTATTTTATATACATATAAACATTTTAAAAACATTTTAAATGATTATTCATGCTTGTCGACGAGCTGATAGGTTCCAGCAAAAGCCTATAAATTACAAGGACAAGAGGACTTACAAATCACCAATCAAACACTTTCCTCCATGAGCAATATTCAAGAAATGGAAATGATATTGATGTTCTCTTTGGTCTCAACGACAATCTTAACCCTTGTCTTGCTTACAAAATTCCTCAAACGAACAGTCACCAAAGTGAACCGACCACCATCTCCATGGCGACTTCCGTTGATTGGTAACCTCCACCAGCTCAGCCTCCACCCTCACCGTTCCCTCCGATCCCTCAGCCTCCGGTATGGACCACTCATGCTCCTTCATTTTGGTCGTGTCCCCATACTAGTAGTCTCCTCCGGTGAAGCCGCTCATGAGGTAATGAAGACACACGATCATAAGTTTGCTAACCGCCCCAGATCGAAAGCTGTTCATGGGCTTATGAATGGTGGGCGTGATGTGGTGTTTGCTCCCTATGGAGAATATTGGAGACAGATGAAGGTATTTCACTACCTTTCTTATATATCTATGTATTATTTCGACATTTTTTCGGTCTACATGCAACTTACACCGACTAATGCACTAACGAAATCTATAATATTATGTATATTCTTCTATCAACTAATGATGATTTTGAATCTTGTTTTGGATGAAGAGTATATGCATTTTGAATCTTCTCACCAACAAAATGGTTGCGTCCTTTGAGACGGTAAGAGAAGAGGAGTTAAAGGCAATGTTGAAGAAGCTGGAGAAGGCAAGTTCTTCTTCTTCATCCGAAAATCTGAGCGAACTCTTTATTACTCTACCAAGCGATGTTACGAGTAGAGTTGCCTTGGGAAGAAAACATAGTGAGGACGAAACCGCAAGGGATCTCAAGAAGCGAGTGAGGCAGATCATGGAGCTTTTAGGAGAGTTCCCGATCGGGGACTATATCCCGGCTTTGGCATGGATAGATAAAATCAACGGTTTCAATAATAGGATTAAGGAAGTGAGTCAAGGTTTTAGCGATCTTATGGACAAAGTGGTACAGGAACATACAGACGCGGGTAATCAGAAAGCGGATTTCGTTGATATACTGTTATCAATCGAAAAAGAAGAGAATAATGGATTCCAAGTTCAAAGAAACGACATAAAATTTATGATCTTGGTAAGATATCATTATAAATATCATTATAAGCCAAGTCATCAATAACTTTTCATCACGTAAGCAACATTTTTAGTTTGAGTAATGACATGTAACTTTTCATTACTTCATCAGGATATGTTTATAGGAGGAACTTCAACAACTTCAACTCTACTAGAATGGACAATGACGGAACTGATTAGACGTCCAGAGAGTATGAAGAAACTCCAAGATGAGATTCGGTCAACCATTAAGCCAAATACTACATACATAAAAGAAAAAGAAGTTGAGAATATGACATACTTAAAAGCCGTGATTAAAGAGGTCCTCAGGTTGCATCCTTCTCTTCCACTTGTACTTCCCAGACTCTTAAGTGAAGATGTCAAAGTAAAGGGATATAACATAGCCGCAGGGACAGAGGTAAAGACATTTTTTTTTACCTTCGCAGTCAACTTGTTCACACATAACTTTACATATACATCTTAAGTCATGGTTATAAATTTAAAAGAAACATGTTTTCCGTGCAGGTGATCGTCAATGCTTGGGCAATCCAAAGAGACACTGCGGTTTGGGGACCGGATGCAGAAGAGTTTAAACCAGAGAGACACTTAGAGTCAGCTGTGGATTACCATGGAAAAGATTTAAACTACATTCCATTCGGGTCAGGGAGAAGGATATGTCCAGGAATAGGACTTGCTTTGGGTTTGGCAGAGGTGACAGTGGCCAACCTTATTGGCCGATTTGACTGGAGGGTAGAGGCTGGTCCAAATGGGGATGAATCTGATCTTGCTGAAGCCATTGGTATCGATGTTTGCCGCAAGTTTCCTCTCATTGCTTTTCCATCTTCTGTTATGTAAAATGCTTCTCTTTCACCTCGTTTTGTAATAAGAAGAGTTGTAAGAATTGGCAACCCTTCATTTTAGAATATAATTAAGCATACGCTTAGTTATTAATTATTAAGCATACACAATTAATAAAGTCAATATAAAAATTAATTTTTAAAAATTATTTATGAGTCTTCCATAAATCTTACTAACTTGTTTTTTTTTTTTTTTTTGCTTACTAACTTGTTTATGTTTGTCATTATTTGTTAGCTAAATTTAAAATTGATTTAATAATACAAAGTTTAAAATATATTCCATAGAAATTTTTAATAATGGCTTTTGACTATGAGAATTTTAAAATATAATATCTAAATCACTTGATTTTTTGGATTAAATCTACATATATTATTGTTATAAACTTATATTCGAGAATAATTTTGTTTTCCCATATGAATTATTTGATCAAATAATTCTTTAATGTATATGTGTGCATTAACTTTAGTTTTGCAATAAAATAAAAGATACATATTAGAAACAGGCCTGACCAACATAGTTTTTAATTAGATAAAAACTAAATATACATATATATATATATATATATATATATTTGATGTTATTATGAACATTTCGGTCCACATTCTTTGGTCCTCCAGTTATCGTAGCAAGGGCATTCTACTTTGTGTCTATATGTTCTCAATGGTACGCACAAACATGTGTTACTACATTTGTTTCAGTAAAACAAACATGGTTTCTTGTGAGATGTCTCTGAACATCAACGTTGACATTCCGCTAGACATTCTGGACAATAATAAATAAATGACTAAACGTATTATTATTCACCACATTCATTGAATATAATATATGAATGAAAGAACAAGTGATGTTATTTACAATTTACCTTCTACTCGAAGTGAACCTCCTACACCCTTCTGAATTTTGTTGGATAACACAAATAAATTTGTGATGCAAAAGAATAGTAAAATTATACATATGTTTTCTTGTCAATATATATATATATATATATATATTAATTTAAAATATTTTGATAAATAATATACATATATGTTATATTATTTTTTGTAATATATTTGATTTTTTTATAAAGAAAACTAAGTACTAACCCACGCTAAGCCGTGAACTGAACATTTTATTTAAATTAAATTAATAATTTCTTCTGTTATCTTGTTATTCATTATTAGTCATTCATCTAGGCTACTTACAATCCCTGTTCAAAAAATCGGTCGATTTGACCGATTCAATGCCATGTAATCGCTAAGCAGCAAGGAGCCGTCACGATTATATTCAAATTGGAATAAAAATCGGGCAAAAAAATAAAAATCTCATTTTGAGTTGATTTTCCACTTAAATATAATGTTAAGTGTGTAGATCTACTATTTCTATGTCATATCCAGATAAAAAGATAATGAAATCTGTAAAAATTGAGTTTTAAAAAATCGGCTGCCATAGACTAGGGTTTTACGGTGAGAAGATGACTGGCAAATTACCATTTTGCCCCTTATTAATAAAAGCGACAAAAGTGGATAATACGCATGATTAGTGAATCAAACTCGTCACCTTAGGGGTTCTTAGCAAGCCTTCAACCAATTGAACTGTCAAATACTTCAGAAATATCTCGGTACAACTTATATACAACTATAAAAATTAGATATTTTATTATTTATTATATATAATAATAAAACACCCTAAAACTAATTCCTGATTTATATCCAATTTTCCGATTAATTGCTAGGAACTCTCTCACCACCCGACTAAGGCCTAACAATTTTTAAAACAGGACTTACAATTAAGAATAATATTAAAAGATAGATAATAACAAGAACTTGGCCTAGTTCCCTATTTTCAGAATCTGTAAATTATCCTATGCTTTAAAATGGGGAACCGAGCCAAGTTCTTGTTATGATCTATCTTTTATAGTTATTCTTAATTGAGAAGTAATATTATGATCGGGACACTAGGTTGCATCTAATGTTATAAATTTGTGATGCAAAAGAATAGTAAAATTGTACATATGTTTTCTTGTCAATATATATATATATATATATATATATATTAATTTTAAATATTTTGGTAAACAATATACATATATGTTATATTATTTTTTGTAATATATTTGTTTTCTTTTTTAAAAGAAAATCTTCTTAATTTATCATTTTATATAAAAGAATAAACCTTATGGATTTGAGGTGCTTCACCTCGACTTTCTAATGCTTCAGCCTATACCAAAAAAAATAAATAAATATAAGAGCCCAACTTTTAATGAATTCATAATCCATAAAAATGAAAAAAAGTATTTGAACTTTAAAAATAAAAAGTATTTGAAATATTATATTAGAAAATTGAATAGCAAACAACAAACAAGATACAATGAAGACAACGATGAGCTTCGCCGTTTTCGAAACCTCTACTTTGATTTTTTTTTTTTGAGTGTATTCTAAAGTGAGTGTTACATCTATTTATAACCAATAAAATTGGCATATTATTGAAGGTATTCAAATACTAATGAAACACATTTAATATATGTTGACATTTTATCATATTCAAAGATATATATGTGTTCTTTCTAAATTAATTTTATGAAATAATTTTATTAATATGGTAGACAATATTGTATTTATTATTAAAATATGTGTTTCCTCTCCTAAAATAATTTCCTAAAATTGAGTTAATAAGTTGACAAAACAACGTCGAGTGGACTCACACCGTCAGGGGTGACGGTCTTGGTGCGCAACGAGGACGATGCGATCTGTTAGTGGGGTGAATTCTGACACCCTGGTCTCAGAGACTTGCGAAGAGGTTTAAAAGAATTGATTTGGCCACCTATGTCACCAAAGTGCACTTATCTTTTCGGTCAAGGGTCCTAAGAGAAATCCAGAGTTAAGCGTGCTTGAGCTGGAGTAGTCTTAGGAAGTGATTCTCGAAACTGTGTAAGTGAGGACAAAACACAGGGGAAGATCATGTGGTTATTTATACGGACGGTAAATAAGTCATTAAAGCCTCCCGGACGTAGCAAATTGACCGTTGGATATGGATGGGCTCACGCGCCTAGTGAGAGGACGTGAATCCCATTAAGGAAGGCGGGCCTATGGTGTAACATCCACGAACCAGAATCCCGGTTTGGGAGGTGCATCGGTCAATGCAAGGTCGGTTTTTGCGAAGGCGACTTAAGTTAAACGCGTGTTTGGCTGCGTTTTGAGGTTAGAAAAACCCTTAAGTCGAGTTAAAAGGAGTTTGTGTCGTGATTAATCGAGTTTAGACATTTCTGAGAGAAAAGAAAGAGATAAAGAAGTTCTTAAGTGTTCTTGAGAGTTTTAGTGATTTGTGGCTTTTCTTGTGGAGATCTGTAGCTGGGATCGTTGTACGAGCTTGCTAAGAGTGTAGATCCGTCGTTTTAGAGTCATAATCTTCTTTGTAAAAGGTGAGTGCATGACCATGGCTTATCTAAGCTTGAGATTTCTCTGATTTTCATGTTTATGTGTTATGTGGTTGATTCCTTGGCTTGTTAGTGTGTTCATGTGTCACTTAGGGCTTTGGGAGGCTTTTTGTGGCAATGGATTGTGTTTTGGTGGTATAGGAAACGGAGATCCGGCGAGGAGCTTCGGGGAAGATGATGCAATGCGAGGACGGCGCAATTTGACCTCGGAGTTGATGCCATGTGGAGATGTCGATCGATGCAATTAAGGATTTTGTGAAATGTCGAGCATGCATCGGTCGATGCAGTGTTGGTGTGGGTCGATGAAGATGAGTCTTGCATCGGTCGATGTAGGCTTACGTCGATCGATGCAACCCCTGTTGGTGTCGGTCGATGCATTGGTTGGTGTCGGTCGATGCAGCTTGTCCTGGTTTGTTTGTTGATTGTTGTTTGATGGTTAGAGTATCTCAATTGCTTGTGGGTATAGCCCAGTATATGGGAGGATTGCCTCACTGAGTGTTTATAATAATACTCACGCATCTCATATGTGTTGTGGTACATGTAAAGGCAAAGTGTGATCTTGGAATCAAGGAGATGAAGAAGAGGATGTTCTAGTGGCTCGTTGTTGTGGTATGGCTTCTGTTAGATTGCTAGAGTTGAGTCATTAGAATGTTGCTAGGTTACTGGTTATTTGGTTTATGACTCTTCTGGATTAAATCATTGGTTATTGTTTTATTATTTATTGATTATTGGTTAATTGTATTGTTTGGTTATTTTCGCTGTTTTGTTTGAATGTGGTTAAGTAGTTAGTGAGTACGGGATCACTAGGATAATAATATATTAAAAAAATGGATCGAGTTGTTTCACATTGACTGAGATTGGACGTGGGGCCCACTGAGAGGTGGCGGTCGGGGTGTTACAAGTGGTATCAGAGCCGAACCCAAACGAGTGTGGAGTCAAGTGGGCTCACACCGTCGGGGGTGACGGTCTTGGTGTGCAACGAGGACATTGCGGTTTGTTAATGGGGGTGAATTGTGATATCCCGGTTTGCGGAAAGGTTTAAAAGAATTGATTTGGCCATCTATGTCACCAAAGTGCAATTATTTTTTCGGTCACAATAGTAAGCAACAAACAAGATACAATAAAGACAACAATGAGTTTCACCATTTTTTCTTTTTCTTTTCACTTTTGATATTTTTTAGTGTATTCTTAAGTGAGTGTTAAATCTATTTATAACCAATAAAATTGGCATATTATTGAAGGTATTCAAATATTTATGAAACACATTTAATATATGTAGACAGTTTTATTATATTCAAAGATGTGTTTTCTTTCTAAATTAATTTTATGAAACAAATAAGCATTACCTATTTTTGTGTTGAATATAAAAAGCATTTAATATATGAAAAAACATTTATACTCAATCTTTATATTGTATCATTATGACAATTGCGGTCCAAAGTGTTTGGATGCCTAACGCCCATAAATATTTTTGTTGCCCATTTACAAACAAAACCAAAAAAAGTGTTAAAATTTTCATTTATAATTTTATTCTAAATTCCATGCTCCTTAAAATTCAAATTTGATCTGCTGCCTAAAAACATGCTTGTTGGACTTTAGGTCTGGGCTGGCCCTGTTGTGACCATTTGAGTCTTAATACTATTCTTCCTTTGATACATCTACTATATGTGTTCATAACTCTCATCATTCTATTTCACATGCATCAATCATATTTTAATATTTGTAATTAAAATTTAAAAATTATATGTCGACACATAGTGGTAAGGTTCTTAAGACCGTGGAGAGTAAAGTAACAGTTTGAGAAAATACACAAGTGAAAGAATAAACCTCTTTTCGAGAATTTATGATAGAGATAATTTAGATAAGGTTTTACGATATGTTTCCGTAGCTAGTTTGGTACATTTGTAAAGCCCATGAGGTTGTGAACTATAAGTATTATAATGGATGTGTAAATGTCTATCTATAAATCCCTTGAGGTTGCTCTTAGTAAAAGTGAGGCAGGGTTCCTATATAACCAAGTCAATCGTAGTGATAGATATCGTTGCTTCCTAGGTGGACGACCTACTAGTCTTCATCTCTCTCGTATAGATGGGTTTTGGAAATTAGATGAACTAACCAACGATGTGGGTTTCTATAATTACATGAGATGGATTTAGACAGGTTTTCAAGGGAATGGACTTTTTAGAGATAGCTTTAGGAATGGTGAAAGCCTGAAATGGTTGAGTCAATATTTAGAAGAGAACCTTGAGTGTACATAAGGCCCCCCTCCAAGCAATGTTACCCCTCATGAGTGTATATGAGGGTGCAGTCTCAGCCGTCGTGGACATGAATGAACCTATATCAGAGATTAAAAGGTCACAAAACCACAGTAAAAATCATGTAACTTTTTAGAGAAAATCGTGCTTTACACCACTAAATAGGGGTTGGGACGTTCTCATCAATCCCTTTATTGTAATTTTATAAAGTATATTCTATGACTTTAAACTTTTTGTTATGACTCGGTCCATCATTGTTTCTTTGCCCCACCATACCTTGTGTTTGAAAATTTGTGCATTGTAGACTTTTACGCATGCCATTTGAAAGAATAGTACAGAGATGTTTGGGTATTCCATCCTTGTATTGATATTACAAAGGGTGTATTTCATGTCGAAAACTTCAAACAATAGACCACTTCAACTGTGCTCAAAATTGATTTATCCAAGTATGATTATTAATATCGAAATCACAATTAGTTAACCTAATGAACAACATAGAAGATTCGCCCTTTTCATGTTACTTACTTATTCTCTAACAGTTGTAATTAAGGCTTAGTTTCTTTTGTTGTACAATTCATCTATCAATTGTCAAATTAAACTGGCAAAGGTATACCGTGAAACATAGTTAGTTAAATAACTCCGAAGATATGTATCTCTTTAAAGAAAACTTTACCTAGAACTTTTTGTGCCGTGCTCCACTTTTTCATCGCTTGTACAACATCTCCTGTTGAAGACACTGAAAAACACTATCTATGATTGGAACTATCTTTCTTATTTATTTGATCCTATTTATATATAGATTCTAAACTACAAATTTCTTACAGATCTCTTATCATCATCTCGAAGACTTTGTACTATATCTAGATATTTAAAATTGCAACTATCTATATTCGTTCTTTTTGTCTCTAAATTATTATACCATACAACCATATTATTGTTATTTAACAACACCTGTATAATTGACTCATGCTAAGTAATGTTTTTTTGTTTAGTTTTGTCCAATTTTGTTTTGCTAGATATTGTTTTGTAATTAAACTTTACCCAAAATCAAGTTTCGTTTCGATATATCAGTTATTCACCCATTTCTTGTGGTTAGAAACCATTACAATTTGCAGAAGAAAAAAGAAAGAATAGCATGTCTAGCTGGTTAATTAATTAGTTGAAACTATACACAACTTTGTGGCACTGTGTAAAGGAAAGAAAAGAAACAAAAAACAATATTAAATGGTAGAATCAGAATAACAAAAAAAACTAGTTGTCCAAGTACTGATTCGTTATCCATAAGGAAAAAAGAAAGAACAGATGTAGAGTATAAGTACTCTTCTTTCGAAAGAACAGATTCGCACCAATTGCAAAACTGATAATTTCATCCCCTCAAAAAGAACAAAGACATGATTTATTATAGTCTTTTTCTCCCAAATCAAAGTAAAATACTCAACGGACTTAGGTGCGGTTGAGGAGAATTTTACATATTTTTTTTATGTGTTATATGGTATATTTGGAGGCGAAGAACCGCAAAATCTTCGAGAATATTTGCAAAGATCTTGAAGACACTAAAGGATTTTCCAAAGAAGCAGAAGCATGGAGAAGAGCACATACAAGAGAAGAAACTTCTGAAGAAATGACTCTTAAGAGCAAATGCAAGATTCTTCAGCTTGATATCATGTTTCATTGATGGATCTTTAATTTGCACGCTTCAAACGCTCGAAGTGAAGAATGTTGGATATTGTGTCTATTGGAGATCTGCATTTGGATTGAAAGGTTTGCGTCCATGTTTATCCCTTTTTTTTTATACTGAGCTTGAGACCCTTCTACGGGCAGTGAAGAGTTTGTTGCCAATTTCTATGACTGATGGCCTACTTTCGATACAAAGGGTTTCTTGTATTACGTGAATCTCTTTCTATATATTATACTTTTGTTGTTTAGGAAAATATTTGATCTGAAACTTAGATTCGTTGTATTGCACACACAATGGTGCCTGTAATTACCTGCACTGCCATATGACAGATAAAAAAAATCATATGATATTTACTAATTTCCGATTAAAAAGGACAAAAACATGTAGATTTTTTTCAATGCAAAATGAGATCCCACAGTTAATAGTTTCCTCGTTCATATTTTGACCTTGATGTTATAAAATTAAGATTTGCGGAAGATTAGTCTAAAGCGTGACATAGCCAAAGGTCCCCAAAACTCTTGAAAAGTGAAGACAAGACGCATTGATTTGAGAGATTAAAATCAACAACTTTGGCTTGATAGTCTTGAAAAGAAAAGACCGAAACCTTCCTTGAAGCTGTTAACTAAAATGTTATTTACAGTTGAAGAGCATTTTAGTTTCAGCATATATGAAAAATACACGATGACTTTGATTTAGACTTACAAATTTGACTGACTCATGGAAAGAAAATCAATGATGGCATGCATGATGAGAAATTGACGAAGATATAACTGGACATGAAAGTCGTGGAAGAATAGTCAAAGTTTGACAAAAATAAAATAAAAATTAAATCATATACAGTATGTGTCACCATCTTAGTCAAATCCTTTTTTAACAAAACTCTTGTATATATTTTGACTTGTTTATGATATGTTGGTAATTTCCAACTTTAAAAAAAAAACTCTAATAAATTTCAAAACATGAGTTAGTTTTTCAATACTTTGGAGTATCTTCACAAAAATTTCTCAAAATGTTAATTAGTATACAATGTATTATAATGTCACTACAATTGGATCAACGTTATAGCAATATATAGCAACAGAACAATTTAACTTACAAAGTGATTCCAGTAATAAAAATTGAATATATATCTATCAACTATATACGCTTTATTTTTATGACATGATCAAATTTATATAAATAGCTAGTTAAAAAGAAAGTTCACGTCTAACTCCGAAAATTGGATTCTGTATATTATTTTCAAGTGAAAAAATACAACAATAATTATAACTATTAATTATCATAGGTCGGCTAAAATGATATGGTCATGATCATAATGGAACTGTCTGATGAAAAAGAAAAAGTTATATTCCATGATAATTAAAAAACAATATAAACTATACGACCAAAATGCAGAGAGTAGTTGTTAAAAAAGACTAGATATATTGTATTCTATTATATTTCAACGACCCAAATTAATATACGTAAACTAAAATTTAATTGCATATTTGTGTCATTGAGTTCGTACTTGTTAAATGATGAGTTCCGATAAAGCCTATAAATAACAAGGAGAGGGTGAGTTGGAAATCACAGATCAAACACTTTGCTACATGTGTAATATTCAAGAAATGGAAATGATATTGATGATCTCTTTGTGCTTAACGACCCTCTTAACCCTTCTATTGCTTAGAAAATTCCTCAAAGGAACCGCCCCCAAAGTGAACCGACCACCATCTCCATGGCGACTACCGTTGATTGGTAACCTCCACCAGCTCAGCCTCCACCCTCACCGTGCCCTCAAATCCCTCAGCCTCCGGTATGGACCACTCATGCTCCTTCATTTTGGTCGTGCCCCCATACTCGTAGTCTCCTCCAGCGAAGCAGCCCATGAGATATTGAAAACACACGATCTTAAGTTTGCCAACCGCCCTAAGTCAAAAGCGGTTAATGGACTTTTTAACGGTGGTCGTGATGTGGTGTTTGGTCCCTATGGAGAATATTGGAGACAGATGAAGGTACTTCACTACTACTCCTTTTGAATTCCTCTATATATTTTTTTATTCTACAAGTTGCACCCACTCATGTACTAACTTTTATTTAGTATACATTATTTATATTTTTTAAATGTATATTTTTAAATCAACTAATGATGGTTTTGAATCTTGTTTTGGATGAAGAGTGTATGCATTCTGAATCTGCTCACCAACAAAATGGTTGCGTCATTTGAGACGGTACGAGAAGAGGAGTTAAAGGATATGTTGAAGAAGCTAGAGAAAGCAAGTGCGTCTTCTTCATCAGAAAATCTGAGCGAAATATTTATTGCTGTAACAAGCGATGTTACAAGTAGAGTTGCCTTGGGAAGGAAACATAGCGCGGACGAAACTGCAAGGGCTCTCAAAAAGCGAGTGAGGCAGATCATGGAGCTTTTAGGCGAGTTCCCGATCGGGGACTATATCCCGGAATTGGCATGGATAGATAGGATCAACGGTTTCAATAATAGAATCAAGGAAGTGAGTCAAGGTTTTAGCGATCTTATGGACAAAGTGATACAAGAACATGTAGAGGCAGGTAATCATAAAGAGGATTTCGTCGATATACTCTTATCAATCGAAAGCGAGAAGAGTATTGGACTAAAAGCTCAAAGAGACGACATAAAATTTATGATCTTGGTAAGTCATTTAGTTATAATCCAATTCATTAACAACTATAGTCACATTTTTATATATTTTGAGTATTGAACAAGTAACTTTTCATTACATTATATCAGGATATGTTTATAGGAGGGACGTCAACAAGTTCAACTCTACTAGAATGGATAATGACGGAGCTGATAAGAAATCCAGAGTGTATGAAGAAACTCCAAGACGAGATTCGGTCAACCATGACGCCAAATACTACATACGTAAAAGAAAAAGAAGTAGCGCATATGAAATACCTAAACGCCGTGGTTAAAGAGGTGCTCAGGGTGCATCCTCCTCTTCCACTGATACTTCCCAGACTATTAAGTGAAGACGTCAAAGTAAAGGGATATGACATTGCCGCAGGGACAGAGGTACACTATTTTCTAAATCAAATTCTTATATGTAAACGGACACCATAAATATTTACATAGTTTTTATTATGGTTATCATTTGCAAAAGAAAATATGTTCTTAACCTAGTAGTCAACTTGTGCACACACACATCTATGAATACGTCTCAACTCTCAAGTCATGGTTATCAACTGAAAAAAAAAAATCATGTTTGGCGTCTAGGTGATCATCAATGCTTGGGCAATCCAAAGAGACACTGCGGTATGGGGACCAGATGCAGAAGAGTTTAAACCAGAGAGACACTTAAACTCAGATTTGGATTATCACGGAAAAGATTTGAACTTCATTCCATTCGGATCAGGGAGAAGGATATGTCCAGGGATAGGACTTGCTTTGGGGTTGGTAGAGGTGACAGTGGCCAACCTTGTAGGCCGATTTGACTGGAGGGTAGAGGCTGGTCCAAATGGGGATCAACCTGATCTAACTGAATCTGTTGGTCTTGATATTTGCCGCAAGTTCCCTCTCATTGCATTTCCATCTTCTGTTATGTAATATGCTTTCTCTTTTACCTTGTTATGCAATATATTAATAATTAAGAAGAGTTGTAAGAGATAAGTAACTCTTTATTTTAGAACAAATAATTAGTACAATAAAATTTATACTACAATGATTTTTATATGTTTATTTTCATCTGCAAATATAAGATTTATTGTACTAATTATTTGTTTTTATTAAGAAAAAAATAAATCTTCGTGATTAACACATACTATATATAAATTCTTCTCACACTAATATCAATCACATGTATTTTTAATAAAATCAATATACTTTATAATTTTTACTTTCTAATTAAGATGTAAAAAACACATAGTGATAAGGTTTGGAAGGCACATAATCATCAGATTTTTTTATGCAATAGATAAGTGCAAAAATGTTAATATTGCGGAGAGTGAGCAACAGTTTGGAAAAATCTACAAGTACAAAAGTAGACAATGGAAAAACGTTGAACAACGCTCTATTATATAAGAACTGAAGTTTTCATGGCTACACATATATGTTCTATTTATGCGGCATAGAAAGAGACTAATATTTTTCAGCCCTAATTCCCTAAATTATTTAGACAAGAAAAGAGGGAAAAAAAATTGAAAGCACACAATGCGTATCTAAGATAGTAGATTATCAACAACCATAAATGTGATGCCGTATCCATATTTTGTGCTTGATGGGTACTAGTAAATAAGGGCTAGAATCTAATAAAATTAATTGTAACTTCTAAGTGAGCTCAAACCCAAGTGACGTTACTTTCTCCTTTTATTTGGACTTGACGATTGTGTATTAGCCATTTAGCCTATTCAGTAGCTATACCTAGCTAGCTAGGCATTATAGGTGATCATACAGAAAATGAAAAGCACTATTTATAGTGACGATTTACGAATACTAATTGTCTAATATAATAGCATAACTAACTAGAAAAGTTGATAGTTTTTTTATATGTACACATAAGTACGTATGTACGTATTTACCGTGTATATATATATATATATATGTGTGTGTGTGTGTGTGTACTTACAAATTGGGATAACAAGATAATGGTGCATCGCAGCTGGTGCTGAATGCTTATGATCATCTCGTGCTCGACTAGCAAGTTGATAAAGTACTTCTTCAAGAGATCAACTGATAATGAGCCAAGCCGTGTGCGGTCGCCTCTTCGATGTTGCTAACAGCTGTTCAAGAAATTAACAATGTTCTGCACTTTTCAGGTTAATATGACATCAACTGTATTTATTTCTCAAATTCTAAGTATACAAGTCCAAGTAATTTTTAACAAACTCATTTCTCAATATACGTACAGTACCTCACATTTTTGTTAGTCATATATGTTGATTTGCTAAAATTTGTATTAAGTGGTCCTAAAGGTAAAGGGCACTAAAAGCTGAGCAAAGGAAGATGAGAACAAACCATTTCTTGACAAATTTGAAATGAAAGTAAGAAATATATACGGCTATATATATATCCATACTATAACCACAAATTGTGTGTCCATAATGTAATATCATTCATCATTAATAAACACACGATACATTATGTTGTTACTTATAGGCTTATTGCTAAGTCTCTCAACACTCCAGAGTCAAAAATGTTGTTTATCTAGTAAATAATAAAAGCTGCTTACGACATTGATAAAATACAGGCATAATTAATCTACTACTTCAGCTATATGGATATATCTATGTGTGGTTTTATGACAAGAAGCACAATATTACTACTTAATTACTTGACTGTTAATTAAGTTTATAGTAGCATACGACAATATGCACATGATCAAGCCGCCGGAGCAACGTCACAATCGTCGTCGTCATCGTCTCCTCCGTTCTCTTGGCCACCATTTTGTAAGTAAGTAATCGGCTGAGTCCGAGTTGACTCGTACAGCCAGCCTTCTCCGTTGTTGTTGCGACTCACTGTCAACACTGCCATTGTTGATCTATCCGGGAGCTTTGTGTGTTTGTTTCTCGTTTAGTGTTGGTTGGCGTTATAGAGCTCATGATACTGCCTCTCAATTTATAGCAATTTCAGGTATACCTAGATTCTCCAAGAATAATTATCAACAGCACACGCGTTTTTCTAAGGTTAATATCTAGTCACGTGATCATGAAGCTATCAGTAGTGTCCAATCTAATTATTATTAGGAATCGTTATATGGAAAAAGTAGGTGTTGATCACAAATTATTAGAACAAATATTAGTTTATTGTTTAGATTATCTATAGATAGGACAAGTTTAGAGCAAAAATTTTAGCTATCTAATGAAAATGTGTAAATGTTAACGTTTTAAGAATTTTCGATCTGATAAGTCTTTAAGAAAAGAAACGTAAAGAGATCAAAACCAGTGTGTCATTAAAGTTGAACTAACATTGACTCAATTATATTTGTTGCTAATTACACTGACTTAATTCTTGATATGAGTCAATGGGCATATATATATATATCTAGTCATAGGCACACATGTTTAATTTGCTCACACACAGGAAAAAAAAAGACACATAATTTATACATAAGCAAGGCACCACATTGAATTGATTATCAACATGCTTAGGCTGTTTAGACAAAAAACGACAAATGAAATACCAAAAAGAAAAAAATTCATATTCCTTTTGTTTCTCTCTATCTACGACGACATCTTTTGGTTTCGTTGCCCTTTGTGAAAAGCTAAGAGAGTGCAAAGTGACCTGGCCACGGTTATGACCACAAGTTTGGACAACGTGGCACGTCATGGCCCGCACGTGAGCCAACCTCATGGAAGCTATTCGCAGCTAACGTTTTACACGTGGTGGGAACAGTTCATGCACACTCTCACGTTGCCTCGCCATGCGCCTTCTTGCTCTCTGTCTATACATGTACGAAATCTGCATAAATTAAGTAGGTTCTTTATGTGTGTGTGAATAATGACCTCATTTATACTTTATATCTAACTTTTGGGGATACTTTTTAAAGCATAAAACCCTAAAGCTCGTGTCTTAGTCTTTCTACTATAATTCGAATAATATCTTATGGGAGAATTGAGTCAACGTTAATTTAGTTATATGCGGGGGTTTTTGTTTTTATGTTTTATCTTATCGTAATCCTGAGGCACACCAACTTAAACTTAAACTATTACTTTAGGTTTGACTCCTCCGGTATACTATCTCACTAATTTTGGGCTCGATTTGATTCAATTGGACCGAAAGCTTTTTGTAATGCTAAAGTTGTTGGAGCAAAACTAGAGTACTGTAGAGTTTATTTAGGACTAGACTCTTTTGAAAATTATATTCCTTCTATTCCAAAATATAAGATTTTTTTGGTTAAAATCACAAAAACTAAGAAAAAATAAATATGGTATCACTTAACAAAATTCAACCAATAGAAAAAAAATATTGCACAATTTAAATAGTCGAAAATTATCTCTATATTAATAAAAGAGGAGTACAAAATTATCTTCGGATCGGGTCATAACTAAAATTAACCTGAAATTTACTATTTCGGATCCGGGCTGAAATATATCTGAAATCTCCGTATGGATCATCCAAATAACACCTCCAAATTTTGATTCATCGAACCAAAAACGAATATAATTCCTCACAACAAATTCGGTAAAGATTAATCCTACAATTTAGGCAACATTAAAATTAATTAGACGAGATATGGTATATTAATTATAAATTCAGAATATATATGATTCCCGGATCCCATAACGTACTCCTAAGATCTCATATTCATATCAAATACATATGATTACTGGAATTATCTCTTCTACATACTTCTAAGATCTCATAATTTTACCTAATATATATGCTTACCGGATTTTTAATCCCGTAATTGATCTCTAACCACTGTATCGAAAACTCATTTGACTAAAATTACGGAAATTTGATTACCGAATTAATTGG
>NC_025689.1:11525694-11590179 GCF_000633955.1 Camelina sativa
CGTAATTGATCTCTAACCACTGTATCGAAAACTCATTTGACTAAAATTACGGAAATTTGATTACCGAATTAATTGGTAAATCAATTATGATAAAATTTAGATGAGAATATATTTTACCTATAAATACTGATTACTCAAACACATCAGCACCATACCTTCCAACAAAGCTTTCATCCCTTCTTACTTTATCTTCTGAAATGGCTGCCAACTTAGCAATAACTGATCGTGCATCCATCAAGCCTTTGAAGACTGTTTGGAAGATCCAAGTCAAAATCATCCATAGCTAGCAGCAGTACACCAGCTACTCTGGTGAGACCCTCGAAATGGTCCTGGCTGATGTCTCGGTAAGATTACCAACAATACACATAAACTTCATACCTTTATGTTTAGAATATTTTGTAAAAATTAGTCACTTACTATGAATATGTTTTTTTCCCTATTTAGGATACTTTGATCCATGCGACTGTCAAGGAACAACAGCTACATAAGTTCCAGCGTATGATCTTCATAACAAGAGAACAAATGGGAGTAGAAGAATATCGTATATGCCAAGTAAGTTTGATGGTCATAACAGCTTGAAACTCCTTTTTCCTTTCTAAAAGGACCACAATGTGATGAAGATTTGAGGACTTAAGATTCATACAAGGACGCATGTATGGCCAGGGGATTAATAGAAGAATGATTATTCTTTATGTTTCAGTACTTTTAAAAGTTTTAAAACTTTCTTGCTTTATCATGTTTAAGTTGTTTTTTGTTTTCATTCGAGAAATGAAAATGATATGAATAAAGGATATGTTTCTTTTCTATTTAAGGTTGGCAATCATTTTATCTAAGTTTATATATGCAACAACCAATCAAACATATCAAAATGCATTTTCATACAAGTTAAGAAGACTTACCATTTTTAATATGGTGCACAACTTAAACTCCAATTTGAGCAAGAGGATTCCATGAAGGTACCTGAAATATATTACAGATTTTTTTGTATAGTTCAGTAATATGATGCGGAATCTGAAATCAACTTAACCAATTAATTGGGATTAGTTTAGAAGATTACTAAAACCCACAGTTTAATCCAGCGTAATTGATGTTTGTCTGTTTGTCCCTCTGTTTGGTTAGATCTCATTTGCATATTTACTAGAAAATTAGGACATATCAATAAGACAATTAAAAGTTAAAGCAAAGTATACATAACTATTTTTATGTAGTCATCTTGCAAGGGTCTCACCAAAGCAAGTAGTGTACTGTTTCAAAGATTGATTCTCGAATTGACTTGAATCCATCCGCCAGTCTTGAATGGCTTGATGCCATTTGTAAAGAATAATGAAAAAACGAAGCAAAGAAACAGTTAAAAATTGAAGCAAAGTATACATATATAATTCACAGAAATGTCTGAAGGAAATATATCCATCGACTTGATAAAATTTATGAAAACGATTTTGAATCATTACTCAGAATCAAAACAATATTATTCAGAATTCAAACTCATTAAGGTAGTGAAATGTAATTTGATTAACTGTAATCAGAATCAACTTACCCAATTAATTAAGATCCTTCGGAGATTTGTAAACCACAAACCCAAATCCAAAGTATAAGGAGATTTGGTTGGTCTTGATTACGACTGGATCTCCAAAATTGAGAATACATAAAACGGACTGCAGTGTATAATTGAAATAATCGTGTTTCAATCAATTTCTGGTTTAGAAATAGAGATAATCAAATGATTTGAGAAGTGGAAACGCAGTCGACGAGTTCTTTCGGTGAGGGTGATCGTGAAAACTATTCGCTTCTCCAGAATTTTTTTTTTTTTTTAATTTTATCAAACGCCAACTCATTGTATGTTTTGTTTTTTTACAATTTTGTAATAAATTCAAAACACAATTTCGGCTCAACGAAGCCCAGCCACAAAATAAATGTGTTAGTTTGGTCCATCATTTATATTTATTACAAAAACAATTGTATACTGGACTGATATAATGTACTCAAGAAACATAGGTTACACTATATTATTAAGTTACTTTTATGTATATTTTATCCCCCTCAATGTTATATTAGACTAATATCACCATACAATTTTATTACAATTTGAGTTATTTAAAATGAACATGTATATAAAATTTTCCCCCGTGCTGTAGTGCGGGTCAGATCCTAGTTAAATTAATATAAAAAGTACATTGAAACTTGAAAAACTCTTATAAAATGTGGAACAAAAATAGTCTCAAAGATATCTTCTATATATTAATAGAGAAACATTCTTGAAAAAATGCTAATGTGTCATCGTTAGAGAGCTCAGAGCACGTTCTAGCAAATAAGCTTAAATTAATTATACTAATTACATCTATGCCACTATAGATTTAAATCAAAATTTATTACATAAATTAAAACTATTTGTACCCATTTAATTTGAATTTATATTACTATTCTTTAAGAAATAACAAATTATTTTTTAAAAATTGATAATTATTCATATTTTATTAAAATAAAGTCCATACAAATTTCTCCACCACGTTAAAATTCTTTTCTACATTCAAATATTTCACGGGCGAAATGTATTTTTACACAAAATAGTCACAAATTTGAATAACAATAAAAATTAGTTACATATTTTGTTTTATACAAACGAATCTTAGATCTCAAATAATAATTTTACTTATAATAATTTTATTTGAATCGATTTATCCGCACTATGTGCGGATTGTTTACCTAGTTATATATTAGAACAGAAGGAGTACTTGATGCGGACATCGATCCTACCAACCAAACCGTTGAACCAAATCCTGTACCACATCCTGTACCAGAAGTACGAGAAGGCCCTGTGACACGATCAAAGGCTAAACAGCTAAGGAAGAGGTTTAACCTAGCCGTTCAAGACATCATAAGCTCCCTAGAGCTGAAGGACGTCAACTGGTCTGTACCATCATCATGCCGCCACAACATATATGATCACATTGCCGAGGAAGAGCTTGCTGAAGCCTTCACCCAAATGAGCCTTGATCAAACCAGTTCCCCAGGTAAGAAACCTCCTTTTTCAGGTCAAGGAACCTCAAGAAGCCAAGAGAAGACATCGGAGCTGCAAGAGACGTGTGATACAAGCTACACCTCTGAAAGCGATCAAGATAGCAAAGATCAAGACCAAGACATAGAGGGCATGGACGAGCATCAAGAGACTGAACAAGATATTCTAGAAGGATCCCAAGAAGACCCCTACTTCAAGAAACAAGTACAAGACAAGACGCCTGAAGTAGTTCAGCGAGTACAAGAAGTGGTTCAGAGAACATCAACTGGGCCTAGATCGCAACCAGGTAAGTCTTATTCAATATTTTCGATCCTTGCAGGTCCCACCAGCCCCAGCAACGGCTAGAAGACTTCCTCATCAAGAGAGATCAAGTCTAATTAGCGTTTTCTTTTATTAGCTTATTTACTTTCCAAAAAGACAATGGTTTGTGTTTGATTTTATTTTCTTTCCTTGTTGCATTTTCTGCATTTATTTTTCGGCCTTAAGGCTAGCTGAAGGACTCTTATAAAGTCCCCCTGCAGCAGTTGTACGAAATTCACCTTTTTTGATTATCAATAAAATACTGAATTTTCTTATTTTTCTCTTTAAGTGTTCTTAAGAGAATTAAGCTTGTTCTCTGTCTTGTGTGTGAGATTCCACAAGGCTGAGTTCGTGTACTGTATCAGAGACCAATCACATCTCTGTGGTGTACTTCAATCCGCCAGCACTTCCCCAACTATCGATCCCACACGAGAGAAGCGACCGCCATCGTGTCAGATCTCCACCATCGACCATCTTTCCTTCACAAGAGAGAAGCGACCGCCAGCTTGTGAAGCCATCAACTCTATCCCGGTATAAGACTCACCACCGAGTCTTGTATCAGTACTATTTAAGAAAGTGTTAAGCGCTAAACAGTTTTGGATCCGCTTAATTTAATTGAGGTTTACACAATTTAAATTGTATACACAATTACAAGAGAAAAAATTATCAATAGAATATTATAAAAAAATTATACAAAACCTTTATTATAAAAAAAAACAAAACAATAGAAAAAAAGATTTCACTCGTGTCGAATACGAATAATGTATGAACGTTTATAACCATGTATCTAGAGTAAAAACTTATTAATTTGAATCTATGTATAGTTAAAATTAGATTTTGTTTATCGTTAAATTGGTATTTTGCATTTTTTTCTTCTAAAAATCATATACATGTATTTTCTTAGATTGATAACGACATGATAATTGTTCGAAAACAACATAGCTTTCAACAATCTTTAATGTTGATTTCAAAATTTCTAAGTCGTGTAAAGTTTACATAATCATCTGACATCATACTTTCCTTAATTATATTTGAGATATGTCGTATATGTAATTTGACATGAATTTTTTTAAAATTTAAATGATTTATAAGATAATATCTTAGTTACAGTATATTGATTGATCAAATTTCAAATTTCTTAATCGAATACATCACGTCCTTCTTATTGTAAACAATAAGCGTCACATTTAACAAACCAAAGTGTAAAGTATCGACTTCACGATAGTCGTTTGAGATTTTGAAAGTAATATAGAATAAAATATTCTTTTGTTTGTTTAACAACTTTTAATTGAGGAGTTTTTCCATTATTTGTTTAGTTGAGATTGATTTTTTTTTTAATTAAGAATCTTTACTTTACTTATGGGTGTTTGTTGTTAATAATTTAGCTGAACGATTTAAAAAGGATTTTTTCTTAACAATACTAAATTTTAAATCAAGTTAGGTCTTTCTTATGTTATATATATATATATATATATATTTTTGGTGTAAATTAAATCCTTTTTATATGTGGGGTTTTTGTTTTTATGTTTTATCTTATCTTAATCCTGAGGCACACCAACTTAAACTATTACTTTAAGGTTTGATTCCTCTGGTATACTATCTCACTAATTTTGGACTCGATTTGATTCGATTGGGCCGAACATAAATGCTAAAATTGTTGGAGCAAAACTAGAGGGTAGAGTTATTTAGGACTAGACTCTTTTGGAAATTATATTCCTTCTATTCCAAAATATAAGATTTTTTGGCTAAAATCACAAAAATTAAGAAATAATAAATATTGTATCACTTAACAAAATTCAACCAATAGAAAAAATACTGCACAATTTAAATAGAAAAAATACTGCATAATTTAAATAGTCAAAATTATTAAATTAATATAAAAAATACATTGAACTTGAAAAACTCTTATAAAATGTGGAACAAAAATAGCCTCAAAGATATTATATATTAGAACAAAAGGAGTATTATTTAAGAAAGTGTTAAGCGCTAAACAGTTTTGGATCTGATTAAAACGTTTAATTGAGCTTTACACAATTTACACTGTATACACATTTACAAGAGAAACAATTATCAATAGAATATTATAAATAAATTATACAAAAACTTTATTATAGAAAAAAAATATTAAAAAAAAACAAAACAAAGGAAAAAAATATTTCACTCGTATCGAATAATGTATGAACGTTTATAACTATGTATATAGAGTAAAAACTTATTAATTTGAATCTATGTATAGTTAAAATTAAATTTTGTTTATCGTTAAATTGGTATTTTGCATTTTTTTCTTCTAAAAATCATATACATGTATTTTTTTAGATAGATAACGACATGATAATTGTTCGAAAACATCATAGCTTTCAACAATCTTTAATGTTGATTTCAAAATTTCTAAGTCGTGTAAAGTTTACATAATCATCTGACATCATACTTTCCTTAATTATATTTGAGATATGTCGTATATGTAATTTGACATGAATTTTTCAAAATTTAAACGATCTATAAGACAATTTCTTAGTTACAGTATATTGATTGATGAAATTTCAAATTTCTCAATCGAATACATCACGTCCTTCTTGTTGTAAACAATAAACATCACATTTAACAAACCAAAGTGTAAAGTATCGATTTCACGATAGTCGTTTGAGATTTTGAAAGTAATGTAGAATAAAAATTTCTTTTGTTTGTTTAACAACTTTTAATTGAGGAGTTTTTCCATTATTTGTTTAGTTGAGATGGTTTTTTTTTTAATTAAGAATCTTTACTTATGGGTGTTTGTTGTTAATAATTTAGCTGAACGATTTAAAAAGGATTTTTTCTTAACAATACTAAATTTTAAATCAAGTTAGGTCTTTCTTATGTTATATATATATATATATTTGGTGTAAATTATAAAGATTTGATCCCCAATAGACCCAAATCAAGCTTCAGCACTGTGATACTGTCAACTTTGTAAAAGGAGAAAAGTAAGAATATGGTAAAATCAAAATAACTTAAAAGAGTTGTTCCATATAGTTAAGAACAAATATTCAAATGAATATATATAAAAAAAAAAAGAAAAAGAAAAACGAACAACATATGCAATAGTCCGGTGCCCAAATTATTGATTTAAAATAAGTCTGCAACTTTTGCTTGATAGTCTTCGAAAAGCGAATGCACAATGCTTCATTATAGAGATTAAAAATGAACAACTTTGGCTTGATAGTCTTCGAAAAACGAATAACCAAAGTGTTATTTACAGTTGAACATTATGCTTTTCATTATTAGTTTTTAATATATATGAAAAATACACGAGGACGTTAAATATAAGTAGTCAATTCTGAGGAGGACTTGGACTTACAATATTGACTGACCGTCTGACCCATTCATTTTGATTAGTCAGTTAATATATAACTTAGGAGTTTTATTGGGTTGTTGATTAATAAATCTTAGTATTTTAAGAGTGGATTACAGTTTGATTATTTCCAAAATCAATTACTTATTTACTGTCACTAAATGTGTAGAGATCGTTTAATAAAATTCGAAGGGGTAACTGTAAAATAAATATTTTGTTATTTTGTCAAACAAATTATTTCCTTTAATTTATTTTGAGATATTTCTGAAACTTTATAAAAAATTATCCTCTTAACTTTGTTCCATCCTATTTTGGAAACATTTGGATAATTTAAAAAGTTCATATGTAATAAATAAATATGTAGATTTATTTTTCACATGTTTTGGTACAAATTTTGTAAAACAAACATAATTTACTCAGTCAATGAAGTAAAGAGTATGGAAAGAACATATCATCATATTGGCTAAACATTTTGGATGGTGTTTCAAAGACATGCATATAAAACTAAAATGATTTCAAATATGAACTAGTAGAAAATTTGATTTAACATGCATCTAAAAACTAAATTTTAATAATTTTAATCCAGTTTTATTTTGTTTTTGAACCATATCAATAATTAAATATTATAAATATGTATTTTGAAATCTAAGGTCCCAAAACAAATTAAATTCTCTCTCTCGAAACAAGGCGATGGCGACGGCGTTTTTAGGGTTTTGAATCCCGAATGCTTCTGAAGGGTTTTCCAGTGGGTTTTTGGAGTTTTTATGGGTTCATCCAGTTCTGGTGGTGTGGTGGAGAAATGGGTTTCATGGTTTTCTTGGTTTTTTTTATTGGTGGACCTGAGCTGCTTAAGATTCGGGATCATAGGGATCTCAATGAAGGTATGTTCCTAAGGCAGAAGATCTGGCTGATCTCGATTGATGGGAGTTATAGGAGATTGGTGCGATTTCGGGTTGCTATGGGATCTCTGCTTTCCAAACTTGACTTCCTTTTGGCGAAGGCTGTGGGATCTATCATTATTGGGTGTTTCGTTGCAATAGGGGATGATTGGCAAGTCCAGGAAATGGTGGGGGAGAAGGGTCAAGATTTGATGGGGATATGTTTACCATATTTGGAGAGTTTATGGGTGGAATTTCCATTCGGGTGGATTGGAATCTACTTGATTGATATCGGCTTCCCAATTTGGTGTTCCGTTGGGTCTCGGCTGGTCTTTAAATTGATGTTGTCAGTATCGAGTATCAATCACTCTATTATCTGCTCATTTTGCTTTCGCATCTCTCTTGTTTCACTTTTGGAGTTGGTTACGTTCGATATGTCTCAAGGTGGTATTTTGGGGAAAGGTTCGTTTGGCCAGTCGGAGGATGTCTCTAGACCAAGGAGGAAGATCAAGATTTCATACTTTGATAACTCTGATCTGATCGATGGGGTACTCTAAGACCGTTGTGGGGCGCTGCTTCAATCCTCAACTGCAGGATATGAAGTCGTTGTTGATCATGATGCCAAGAATCTGGCAGGTCGAGGGGAGGGTTGCGGGAGCTGATCTGGGTTCGGGAAAGTTCCAATTTGATTTTGATGAAGAGGTGGATATTATTCGGGTTTTGAAGATGGAGCCTTTCCACTTTGATTCTTGGATGGTGTCTATGGTTCGATGGACCCTTGTGGTGGATCCTGCATATCCGTCGTCCTTGAAGTTCTGGATCCGGGTGACTGATGTGCCTATCCAGTTCTGGGCAGAGCCTACGTTTCGTGATATTGGGTCTGCTTTAGGCACAGTTGAGGATGTGGATACTGATAGAGGGAGAGTTCAGGCTACGATTGATGGTCTCAAGCCGCTTTGCTTGGAAACCGATATTGAGTTTTTCAATGGCGAGGTAACGGTGGTCAAACTGAAGTACGAGAGGTTACATGGCTGGTGTAAGTGTTGTTCTGGTTGTGTCATGATGAATTCGTTTGTCCACTAACAAAAGAATCCACGGTCAGTGAGGGTCGAATGGGACCTGCGGTGGGTAAGGATAATGGGGAGATGATGAATTATAAAGGGGCAGTTCTTGCTAATTCAAGGAGGGGTGCTTGGTACAATAAAGGTGGGAATGGGGGATCATCGCATGGTGGACCCAAGTCAAAACCAGAACAGCTCTCTCGTAACAAGGGGAGTTCTGGGTCCGGGAATCCTCAACTCGCTCGTAGTAGGCATGGTGGTCTGAGGGTTCCGACGAGGCAACATAATGCTACGGCTTTGGCCCCTGTCCCTTTGGTGGTTGCTACGGCCTCTGTTCTTGCAGCTGTACGACAGTCTGAGGTGCCTTCTGGGCATCAAAAGGGGGTCAAGAAGGTGCTGTTTCAGGATGAGAGGGGTGGAGATGGTCCTTTTGTAGAAGCTTCTGGTGATGATGCGACAGACTCGATGGAGTTAGGGGAAGAGGTTAGTCAGGAGGTAAGTAGAGAAGATGCGAGTGGTGAGCTGGTTGGGGATCAGGAAGAGGGTGCTGCTTTGGAGGAGGAAATGGGTTGCGAGGATGGCGAGGGTAGTGAGGGTCGACTTGAGCATCCTAACACGCTGGCTCCAGGTGATAAAGGACGAAGGGGGACGGGTCCAGTGCTGAGAGAAATCTGTGCAAGGAAGCGGAATGCACAACTGCTTCTTTCTCCAAGGAAGCATCCTCCACATGGACCAGGAACAGGTGTGTCCGAACAAGTCTCCAAGGCCCATGAAGGGGTAAAGGGAGGCCCAGGAGGGGGAAAGCCACCAAAACCAAAATCGGTTAAATGAATGTTTTTAGTTGGAATTGTCAGGGACTTGGTAATAAGGCCACTATAGGGAACCTTAGGGATCTCTGGAATAAGCATAGGCAAGATTTTTTATTTCTTATGGAAACAAAACAATCATTTTCTCATTTGGAAAAATTTTGTAGGCCATTTTGGCTATAATAGTTTAATTACAGTGAACCCGTGGGATGTAGCGGTGGTTTAGCTTTTTTTTTTTTATAATAAAGAGGCTTTTAATATTTCAATTTTATTGAAGTCTAATAGAATGATTGATGTTGAAGCGGCTTATAAGGGATGAGTCATACATTTAACTTTTGTCAATGGTGACCCTGTTCCTAAAGCCCGGGATTTGGTTTGGGAACATTTATTACGGATTAATTTCATTCGGTCAACCCCTTGGTTTATTATTGGAGATCTATATTAATTAACCGGATATCATGAGAAAAGAGGAGGGAAGCTACGTCCTGCATCTTCTTTTCTCTCTTTCAATGGGATGATTTGAGTTTGCGGTTTCTTAAAATTTCCCTATCTGGGGGACTGCCTGTCCTGGCGGGATTTGGCGAGATAAAAAACCTATATGGTGCCGGTTGGATAAGGCTTTAGAAAATGAGGATTGGCATGATTTATTTCTGGACACGGTTACCTATGATTGCTTCTGATCATAAGCCTCTTGTGGTCAGCATTGGGGCGAAGAGGCCGCGGGGGCATAGATGTTTTATGTTTGATCGCCACTGGGTGGGTAAGGACGGTTTAATGGATGCGATCTCATCGGGTTGGCGTGGAGAACCAGACCAGGATTTTGCCAGGAAAATTATTAGTTGTAGACGGGAGATTTCTCGATGGCACAAAACGCAGGTTCCATATGGTCGGGATTTAATTGAGGATCTAAAGAGGCAATTGGAGATGGCTTAGGCCGATGATTCGTCCACTCCGGAGGTTATCTTGGATCTTAATGGCCGCCTGCGAGAGGCTTATCGGGATGAAGAGGTCCATTGGTATTTAAAGAGACGGAATCGGTAGATGCGGGTGGGGGATAAGAATACCAAGTATTTTCAAGCCCAAACTAAGCAGAGACGGGCCCGTAACCGGATTGTAGGTCTTTTTGACAAACACGACGTCTGGTCTACGAAGGATGTTGAAATATGTGATACGGCGGTAACATATTTTGAGGAATTGTTTTCCTCGATACGACCGGATAATTTTGAGGATGCTCTACGGGAAGTCAACACGATTATTATAGAGGCGGACAATGCCCGATTGACGGCCCCAGCCACGGAGGCAGAGGTACACCGGGCGATTTTATGATGCATCCGAACAAAGCTCTGGGCCGGATGGGATGACAGCCTTGTTTTTTCAGAAGGCATGGAAAGTTCTTAAGGATGATCTGGTGTCTTTGGTTAATCAGTTTTTTGAGGAGGGTGTTTTTGACAAAAGTTTAAATCAAACGCATATTTGCCTCATCCTGAAGGTGGCTAAACCGACTCGGATGGCGGAGTTGCGTCCTATCAGCCTGTGCAATGTGGGATATAAGTTCGTGTCAAAAGTCTTATGTAACCGGCTTAAGTTGATCTTACCTGGACTAATCTCAGAAACTCAATCAGCATTTGTACCTGGACGTTTGATCTCCGATAACATCCTCATTGCTCAAGAGATGTTTCATGGTTTGCGTACTAATAATTCCTGTAAAGGGAAATTTATGACAATTAAGACGGATATGAGTAAGGCGTATGATAAGGTTGAATGGGATTTTGTGGCGGCATTACTACGGAAGATGGAGTTTGCAGAAATATGGATTTCATGGATAATGTTTTGAGTCTCATCGGTGGAATACAAGGTCCTTATTAATGGACAGCCTAATGGATAGATTGTCCCGGCGAGGGGTTTACGGCAGGGTGATCCGCTTTCCCCTTACTTGTTTATTTTATGTACGGAGGTTTTGATTGCTAATATTTGAAAGGCAGAGACCGATAAGTGGATTACAGGCATTAAGGTGGCAAACAAGTGCCAGCCAATAACACATTTGTTGTTTGCGGATAATTTTTTTTTTTTTTGTAAGGCGGACAAGGAGCAATGTAGTGTGATTCTGGATATACTTAAGCAATATGAGGCTGTCTCTGGACAACAGATAAATTTTACAAAATCATCGGTTCAGTTTGGTCATATTGTTGATGACCGGGTCCGGGATCGTATTTAGGGATTCCAGAGGGCTTGGGATAACAAACTTGGGTGGTATGGATCATATTTAGGGATTCCAGAGAGCTTGGGAGGGTCCAAAAAAAATGTTTTTTCTTATGTTAGGGACCGGCTACAGAGCCGGACAACGGGCTGGTCGGCCAAATTGTTATCTAAAGGGGGTAAGGAGGTGATGATTAAGTCTGTTGCGACGGCTGTCCCAACATTTGTGATGTCTTATCATTTGCCAAAAACAATTACATCCAAAATTACTAGTGCGGTGGCAAAATTCTGATGGGAGTTCTAATGGTCAGTCCGGGGGTATGCATTGGATTGCTTGGGAGAAGCTTCGTTCCAGCAAGCAGATGGAGGGTTTGGGTTTCAGGAATGTTGATGATTTTAACATGGCTCTGTTGGCTAAACAGTTATGGCGACTGATTGAGGTTTCAGACTCACTGTTTGCCAGGGTTTTCAAAAGTAGGTACTACCGGAATTCCAATCCAATGGAACCGATATGGTCCTACTCTCCTTCCTATGGGTGTGGAGAAGTATCGTCTCTGCTCAATCTTTGGTAAACAAATGGCTTATTAAACGGGTTGGCTCAGGAGACACCATTTATATATGGCCTAATCCATGGGTTCCAGCTCAATCCCCAAGACCAGCTTTAAGTACCGGTCCTTTTAAGGACCCAACTCTCCGATTGACTCAGTTCATGGAATTTCAGTCGAATACTTGGCATAGAGATCGGCTCGTTGAGCATTTCGATCTTGGGGATGTCGCCTTGATAGAGGCTATTCCCTTCAGTAGCCTCTCGATGACAGATTCTCTAGGGTGGCATTTTACAAAATCTGGTAAATATTTGGTTAAGTCAGGGTATGAAACGGCCCGTCAGGGTATTCCTAATACTTTTCAGGCTTTTGGGTGTGGCCCAGAGATTACCCCTCTCCTTGCTAGGGTTTGGCAGGTTCACTGTCCTCCAAAAATTAAACATTTCATGTGGCAAGTTTTAACGGGTTGTGTTTGGGTTTCTGCTAATTTGAGTAGGCGGAGTATTGACTGTGGTGTTCGATGTATGAGGTATGGGGCGGATGTGGAGACTATTAATCATGCTATTTTTATGTTTCCGCCGACCCGTCAAGTTTGGGCTTTGGCCCTTGTACCTGAAGGGTCTCTTCATTTTCCAACGGAATCCATTTATGCTAATGTAAATCACTTTCTGGGTTTGACGAATCCGGGTTCCCAGGTAGAGACCTTTCCTTGGCTTATGTGGTATATCTGGAAAGCGCGGAATGCTCGGGTGTTTGAGAATCAGATGGAACGTCCTGATGACATTGTGCGAGTGGCGCAAGGGGAAGCATCCTCCTGGCTGCAAGCCCAGGTGGAAGATGAGGGTGAGGAGGTTCCCTTCTCCCTTGTGGTTCCTTCTCTTTGGTTGCGAGGGCGTATCCCTCCCCTTCCTCTGGTTTATTCTGGCTATCGATGTTTTGTTGATGGCTCTTGGAAAGAGACTGATGCTTTTGCAGGTGCAAGATGGTTTTGTACTTCTTCACAAGAATCGTCACTTTTTCTTGGAGCTACTAATTACCGGCGCAATCTATCTCCGTTACACGCCAAAGTGGAAGCTTTCATCTGGGCGATGCGGTGCATAATTGGCCACGACTTCCGTGATGTGGCTTTCTATACAGACAGTTCGGATTTGGTGAAGATGGTGTCTTCCTCTCACGACTGGCCAGCCTTTGCAGCATATTTGGATGGAATCAAGACTGATCGAGAGGAGTTTTCTTCTTTCTCTTTATTTCATATTTCTCGTAATGCAAATGTAAAAGCGGATTATTTGGCACGCCAAGCGCGCTTATCTCCGCATTACGTTTTGTTTGTAAACAACTTTCCTTCAAATTGGCTCTTTAGAGCTGATTCTTTTGTTGACAAAAAAAATATATATGTATTTTGATTAGGGGCCTGAGATTGTTATCCGCTATCCACGGATATCCATATCCTTATCCAAATCCGCTCCAAAAAATGGATATCCGGGTAAATGGATACAGATACAAATAGTGAAAGAGTGGATAAAACAGATAAAAATATGGATAGTGCTAAATTTTAAAACGGATAACGGATATCCGTTTATTCCCTGATATCCTTTATTATATTTGGATACGAATACAAATAATACTAAGTTCTAAAACGGATAATTTTTTTTTACGGATATCCGGTATCTATATACGTATATCTAGTATTTTTGTCCAAAATATGTGGTATTTTATACAAATACGCATACTCTAAAATATATAATTTTTTTAAGAAATTTTTTAACGGATTTCCAAAATTTTCGGATACGAATACAGATAACAAATAGCGGATAAAACTGATACATATACGGATGGGGATATCCCAAAAAAAACCGGATAACCGCTCTGTTTACAGGGCTAAATTTTTGATTATATATAATCTTTGGTTTTGTTATAATTTTTTGTCTAACTATCATAAGCGTATATATATATATATATATAAGGTAATCAAAATTTAAACAATAACTATAGTAAATTAAACTTTAGGAAAAAAGATCTCTGGCGATAACAATGGCAATGGTGCTTCCAAGGTTTTGATATCTGATGAGGGTGATCTACTCGGTTCTGCTTTCGGTTATTATAGTTTTTCTGACGGTTTATTTGGGATCTTCGAGTATCATCTCTGCTTGTTCCTTTTATTGATTGGATTCAAGATACGATTATTCAAGCGGGGGAACTTTTGAAAGTATGGGATCCCGCGATGTCCTCGATCATATCTCGATCTTATTATGGATTCTCATTTATGTTGTTTCTTCATGGTCAATCCCAGAAAGGAAAGGTGAATAGTTTTGGCTCTGTCCCAGATTCGATTTGGTTGTTTGATTGGTGATGATGATTTCCATTGGTGTGGGCTCTGGTGTGATTCTTCGGATCTGCATTTTAATGATCGTCGGTTTTGCCATCCTCTGTGGGATCTTATTGTCTGTGATTTGATTGTGTGGCTTGATGCGGATCTCTCTGGTGAAGGTGTATAAATGGGTTTCTCCCTCGTTTGAGCAAATTCATCTCACACTTTCTTCTCTCGTTTCTTTTGGATTTTCTTGGGTTAGGTCTTTGCTTCTCTTTGTTCTTCAGTCTATTCTTCGTTTCTTTGCAATGTCTCAGAGCATGGTTCTCGGTCCGGTTTTGGCTACAAGGAATGTTGTACCAGCTGTTGAGAAGCGCAAGGTCAAAATCCCATATTTTGATAGTACAGTGTTGATCGAGGGTTATTCCAAGACGATTGTCGGAAGGTGCATGAACCCGAGATCACAGGACATGAAGATTCAAATTCCCGCGGATCTGGCATTTGGAGGGCAAGGTTGTTGGAGCAAATTTAGGAATAGGTAAATTCCATTTTGATTTTGATGATGAAGCGGATAATGTTGAGGTGTTGAAGATGGCTCCCTTTCACTTTGATCACTGCATGGTGTCCATGATCCGAAGGAGTCCCACTGTAGATCCAATGTATTCGTCGTCCCTGACCTTCTGGGTCCGTGTCATGGGAGTCCTATTCTGGGTTGAGCTTACTTTCTGGAGTATTGGTGAGGATATCGGGCGTGTCTAGGAGGTAGGCATTGATGGGGATCAACTTCATGTGATGGTGGATGGGTTCAAACCTTTATGTTTTGAAACAAAGATGGAGTTGTATAACAGACCACTGTCTTTCTCCGCTATGAGCGAGTGTTTGGTTTTTACTCTAACTGTTTTAGCTTGTGTCATGACAAAGAGCATTGTCCACAGCTGCAAACAGTTAAGGAGGCTGTTGTTACAATACCTTTACCGGAGGTGGTTGACGTTAGACGCAACCAGAGTTACAAGGGGGTTGTTAAGTCTCAACGGAAGCAAGGGTCTGATCAAGTTGGTCCTTCTCGATGAGGATATCGAGGGAGATCTAGTGGGGAAGGTTCTCAGCCTGAGGAGAAGCGTCCCTTTGAAGAGAAGGTTGGGAGGGGATCAAAGTCTCAGTCGGACTTAGTAGCAGAGTAACCCTTGGCGAAGCAGCGGCGCTTCAACTTATGTTCAGTATAATGATCATTGGTTCCTACGGAAGGCTGCTCAAAAGCCAGTCAACTCGCAAGCGGAGGTGGTGGACACACGTGAATCTCACTCTCGGGGCAAGGATAGTCTTTCTGTTCCTATCAAGGTAGTCTGCAAAGCTTTATTTCAACAGGGTGTTTTTTAAGTCTCTGCGGATTTGGAGTCTGCACAGCAGGCTAAGAATGTGACTAAGGTCCTTGATTTGGCTGTTGTTGATAAGACGGATTACCTGGTTGCTACATCAGGAGGTCCGGTTCATGTGCCCCTTGCTGCTGTGCAAGTGGCTGGTTCTACTGGAGATGAGGTTCCTATGTTTGATGATTCTAGGTTGCCGGGTGCAAGTATTATCACGGGTGTTGCAGGGATGGCTATGGAGGGGGTGGAGTATACTGTGACGTCGGGAGCTGTGGACTTGGGTGCTACGGAGGATTCAGTTGCTGTGGAGGGGGAGTCAGGTGAGGACGAGTCTCGGTTGGGTCCGCTAATGAGACTCTTGTCTCTAATGATGATACTAGCTCTGGTGGCGGTTCAATGGACACCGATCTACCTTCGGTGAACGAGGGTACGAATTAGGGTTTGTTGGAAAGACCACATAAAGGCAAAGCCCCAATGGGTCTGAAGGGAGTGAGCTCCAAGAAGTTAGATTTCTATTTACGGACCACACCTTGAAAGAGGCCTCATCCAAAGAGTGCCGGTCAGGCTGTGAGAATTATAACCCGAAACCGAGGGAGGAGGATAAGGGTGCAGGTGGTGGTGGAAAGCCACCAATCCTGAAGATTGATAAATGAAGATTTTAAGCTGGAATTGTCAAGGGCTTGGTAACAAAGCCACTAATTAGTATCTTAGGGATTTATGGAAGAAGCATCGGCCAGATTTTCTGTTTTTTTCTGAAACTAGACGATTTTTTTTTTTTTTTTGCTTAGTCTCATTTAAAACGGTTGACCCTATTGGTTGTAGTGGCGGTTTAGTTTTATTTTACAATAATAATAATAATAATAATAATGTTTCCACTTTATTTGAGTCTAATCAATTAATTGATGTGGAGGTGGAATACAAGGGACAAATAATCTATTTATCCTTTGTCTATGGTGATCCGGTTCCAAACAACCGTGATTTAGTTTGGGAATGTTTAACTCGCATTGGTGTCACTAGGGAATTGCCTTGGTTCCTTATCGTTGACTTTAACGAGTTGAAGGGGAACCATGAGAAGCGTGGTGGGCATTTACGTAGTGCCTCGTCCTTCATTCCTTTTAATTCCATGATCCGCCATTGTGGTGTACTCGAATTTCCAAGCCTTGGAGATAGTCTCTTTTGGCGAGGCTGGCGGGATAAGAAACCAATGCAATGTCGTCTTGATCGGGTTCTTTCCAATGAGGCGTGGCATGATCTTTTTTGACACTCGTTCACGGAATATTTGCAAATGATTGCGTCTGATCATAAGCCGGTTTTAGCGAGTCTTGACGATATGGTTCGTTGTTGCAGGATTGGTTTTCGGTTTGATAGACCTTGGCTAGACAAGGATGGCCTCTTTGGGGCTATTACGGAGGGTTGGCGCTCTGTTAAGGATGTCACAGCCTTGACTTGGCAATTACGAGAAGCGTATCAGGATGAGGAGGTGTATTGGTTCCAAAAAAGTCGTAGTCGATGGATGTGGCTTGGGGACCAAAATAACAGTTATTTTTATGCGCAGACGAAGCAACGACGGGCTTGGAACCGTATTGTTGGTCTTCATGATGAAAATGGTGTATGGTCCACAGAGGAAGCAAATATTCAACATACAGCGGTATCTTATTTCCAAGGGCTTTTTATTTCTTCGGCTCACTCTGATATTGAAAAGGCACTTGACGAGATACAACCGGTTATTACAGGGGAGATCAATGATCTTTTGACTCAAGATGCCTTGGAGAAAGAGATCAAGGAGGCTTTGTTCATGATTTATCCGGACAAGACCCCGGGTCTCGATGGTACGACTGCTCTTTTTTATCAGAAGGCGTGGGTCACTGTAAAGGCAGATTTGGTATTTTTGGTTAATTCCTTTTTGCAGAATGGAGTTTTTTGATAAACGGTTGAATATGACGAATATCTGTCTTATTCCTAGGTGGACAAGCCGACTAGGATGATGGAACTTCGAGCTATCAGTTTATGCAATGTTGGATATAAGATTATTTCTAAGGTTTTATTGTCAACGGTTACGGGCTTTTTTGCCTTCACTCGTCTCCGAAACACAATCTCTGTTTATTGAGGGGCGCTTAATCTTGAACAAATTTTTAATAGCTCAAGAGATTTTTCATGGGCTTCGCACAAACCCTTCTTGGAAAGGGAAGTTCATGGCTATTAAAACGGATATGAGTATAGCCTATGACCGGGTGGAATGGTCTTTTATGGATAATTTATTACGAAAATTTGGCTTCTGTGATAAGTGGATATCCTGGATTATGTGGTGTGTGACATCAGTTTAATACAAAGTTCTGCTTAATGGCTAACCATATGGTTCAATCGCTCCTCCCGGGGGCTTCGACAAGGGGATCCTATGTCACCTTATCATTTTATTCTTTGCACAAAGGTGCTTACTGCTAATCTTCGGAAGGCATAGTAGTTAAAGCTTACAGCAGGGATCAAGTGTCGAGTGTCGACTGCTTGCCCGCCGATTTCTCATTTACTTTTTGCGGATGATAGTTTTTTCTTCTAGCGGGCCACAAAGGCACAATGTGAGGTTGTCTTACGGATTCTACAGCAGTACGAGCGTGTTTCCGGTCAGCAAATAAATTTTCAAAAATCTTCTCTTTAATTTGGACATACGGTTGACACTGCTTTGCAGGAGGAGATCAAAGGTGTTTTGGTGATTACAAATTTGGGTGGTATGAATACCTACTTGGGCATACCAGAGAGTTTGGTCGGGTCTAGTACAAAGGTTTTTAGTTTTGTTCAGGATCGGTTATAGGCACGGACCGGTGGATGACCGGCCAGGTTTTTGTCCAAAGGTGGGAAAAAGGTTATGATTAAGTATGTTGCTACGGCTGTTCCCACATTTGTTATGTCTTGTTTTCGTCTCCTAAAAACGGTCACGAGAAAGCTCACCAGTGCGATTTCAAATTTTTGGTGGAGCTCCTCGGACCAATCGCGAGGACTCCAATGGGTGACTTAGGTCAGGCTTTGTCTTAGCAAGCTAGAAGGGGGGTTGGGTTTTTGATTGTTAGATGACTGTAATATTGCTTTGATGGCTAAGAAACTCTGGCGGTTAATTACGGTCCCAAATTTGTTATTTGCTCGGGTCTTTAAAGGTTGTTACTATAGACACTTTGATCCCTTGGATCCAGATAAATCCTACACCCCGTCTTATAAATGGAGGAGTATGGTGTATCCTCGCTCTCTGGTTACTAAAAGACTCATTAAACGGGTAGGGTCTGGGGATTCCATCTCTGTATGGTATGATCCCTTGATCCCTGCCCAATCCCTGAAACCAGTACTAAGCTCTGGGTTGTCTTTTGACCCCTCGCTTCGAATAAAATCTTTCATTGACAGGATTACCAATTCCTAGGATATGGCTTTGCTTTCCGCCACTTTTGAGTCGGAAGATGTTGCCATCATTTCCGCTATACCTTTAGGATTGTCTAACTCTCAGGATATCCTGGGTTGGCATTTTACCAAATCCGGAAGTTATACGGTTAAATCTGGATATCATATTTTACGTCAGGATATATCGGCACAGCCTACCTGTGATCAATACATTACACCTTTACAGGCTTTTGTCTGGAAGATTCGGTGTCCCACAAAAATAAGATATTTTCTGTGGTAGGTACTCACCGGGTGTATCGCCATAATGTCGAATCTTCAAAAACGCGGGATGGCTTATGATGCGGAGTGCATCCTTTGTGGCTCTCCGGTAGAGACGATAAATCATGTTCTTTTTAAATTTCCCCCGGCGAGGCAAGTTTGGTCTTTGTCCTCTTTTCCAACATTGCCGGGCATTTTCCCTTTTGATTCCATCTTTGCAAATATGGATTTCTTATTTTGGCGTCTCCAGCACTCCCCTACACAAGATGTGTAACCTTGGATTCTGTGGTATATTTGTAAGGCTCGGAATGATATATTTTTGACTTATCTAGATTCCAATCCGCTTGTGATTTTTGCGGTTAGCGGAGGAGGAGTCTAGTTCTTGGTTTCTGGCACAGTTGGATGATGTGGTAGACACATCGAACGGTGTTCCGCGAGCCCTGGGTAGTCGTGGACGTAGATGGCTCTTGGAAAGCAACAGACAAACATGCTGGTCGTGGTTGGTATTGTACCTCTTCAGTGGGGGAGGCTCCCACCATGGGGGCTTCCAATCTCCGTCGTAGTCTCACGCCTCTTCATGCCGAGATGGAAGCACTTATTTGGACGATATGGTGTATGATTGGCACAGACAATCAGGATGTTATCTTTCTTACCGACTGCTCTGATCTGGTGAAGATGGTATCTTCACCCTCTGAGTGGCCAGCTTTCAAGCTTATCTAGAGGAGATTCAAGTTGACAAAGAGGAGTTATGTTCTTTTTCCTTAGCTTTAGTCTTCCGCTCTTAAAATGGTAAAGCAGATAATCTGGCGCGACGTGCTCGTTTAGTTCTGCATCAAGTTATTTATGTAAACAATGTTTCTTCTCAATGGCTCTCTTGAGCTAATATGTTCTCTTGTTACACTTAACAATGAAAATATTAAAACCTAATAAATAGTAGATTATTATAAATAATAGATAATTAAATTTTGTCATCTCCTGTATTGCAGTTTAAATATTATTTCATATGGATTTAAAAATTCTCATTAATTTAAAAAACATGGGTTTTTGACATAATATGATTTCTATCCTTCACTTGAAATCCATTTAAAATCCAACAATCAATTATTAAACGAAAACACAAGATGTTAAGTAATATTTACTAATTTAATAATTAGTAAATGAATAATATATATTTTGATAAGACTTTCTAAAATCAAAGATTTAATAACATATGATTAGTTCTAGTAATGAATTATATATATTTTAAGAACATATATACTCTTCTAAATTTATAAAATCACATTCCACGTTTATGTTGTTAGGAAAATATATATTATTTCATATATGCATTTTCCTAAAAACATTATGGCACACAAATATTATTTTGGCTTGTTACCAGAAATATAGCCAGCATCTAGGAAGGTTGTTTCCTAGTATTTACAAAAAAACAATGGGTTTTAGTCATTTTTTTATTTTGCAGAAAACTTGAGGGAGTAACACATCAAAACATTTTAAGAAAACACTTCTCAAATAAATACATAACATATATGATGTGTTTATACTTTATAATGACATAAATAGTCTATATCTTTTCTTTTTGTAATTAACGAATATCCACGTCATGAGAAATTTCTCATTTCTTAAAACCTTTTTTATTGAACCTGAAGTCAATAGTCTTGCTCTTGCAAAGGTAATTGCTGCACATGCATACATTCGTTGCATGTGAACCAAAATGACGGCCAAATTGACAGCATAATTGGTTGGTATAAATAAAAAAGTCACGGAAGAAAAAATAATAATAGAGAAGTCGCGGAAGAAAAAAATAATGTATAACAAATACTCAGTTTTCAAATATTATATGAAATAATAATAACAAATAAATACGAATATTAACTTGTATTGTAAAAAAAAATTATTTTTTTTATCAAGTGATAATACAAGAACACCTTTATAAAATAACAGAAATATCAAATATATACAGTATAAAAAAAAATCTAATATAAGATATACTTTATATTTTAGAACAAAACCGTCTAAGTTCATCGATATTAGTTTTGAAAACCGTCTAAGTTCATCACCTACTTATGACTACTACTTCTATACAACCCATCCGATTATTTTCTAAGTATTTCTTTCAAGCAAACTCATTTTGATTTGACAATCCATCCTTTATTTGACTGAGAACCGAATTAAAAATAAAAACTTATATGACCATTTGCCATTTCTGATTTTCTTACTTTATTTACTCAAAACCGAATTAAATAAATTAAAAAAGTCAAAATCGTCGAAATCAGAACTTTTGTAAGAATAGAAAAATGATACCTTTTGCAGGATATATTGACACAAAGATTATTGTAACATCTCATATGTCAAATTGTATCAAAGTTAGAATTCTTTGTAAGTGCAGATTATGCAACAACTCGCTGAGAGGAACAAGTCGTTGTGCTGAGCTGAGTATTGTGTTATCACTTATCAGGGAGCTGCTTCAGATCACAGAAACCCGGGTTGCTGACGTAGTTGCGTGTGCTGACTTGGCAAGTCTGGGCAAGATGTTATGAGAAGATAAAGCAGAATCGAGGGAGAGAATATCTAGAGAATATCATGTGCGATGAATAAGGAAAGTGGATTGTGGCAAACAAGATATTTCCTTACTTGACGATTCGAAGATCTTTTTAGGGGTTAAGGGATGGTCGAATATAAAAAAGATCGAGGGGGTGAGATAGGTTTTTTCTCTTGAACACTTGAGAAAACCTTTGCGTGAGATTGTAACTTCAAGGCTAACAAAAGAAAGCTAAGAAGGTGAGTGTTGTTCTCTTAGATCTATACTGGTGAGAGTTTAGATAGAGAAGAGAGGTGTGCTTAATCTTATTCTTGTAAACCGGTTAAGAAGTTTGATAAGAATAAATATTAAGAACGTTTGCTTGGCGTTTTCCATGCAGGAAATTGTGGTGTTGTTCCTCTATACCTTTACAATTGGTATCAGAGGAGACACCTGATAAAAGTTTGTTTATCTTTTCAACATGTGAGATCTTGTGACAAAAGGTATGGAGAAACCACAAACTTTTGTTGCGATACCGAAAGTTCTGAAACTGGATCCAAAGCATTATGGGCATTGGAAGGTGTCGGTCAAACAGGCTATTCAAGGTATCAACATGGAGGCCTGGTTTGCAGTGGAAGATGGCTGGACCAAACCAATGGTCAAAAATGATAAGGGTGAATCGATGGCGAAACCTCGGAAGCAGTGGACTGCTGAAGAAAAGGCTGAGGCTAAACACAACTCTCAGGCCTTGTCGGTGATATTCAACTCCCTGCCACTGGATCAGTTCAACAGTGTCCAGGGCTGTGTAGAAGCGAAAAAAACTTGGGATATCCTCCAAGTTACCTTTGAAGGAACGAACAATGTAAAAAGGACACGCCTGGACAATCTGGCCTCAGATTTCGAGAATCTGTCCATGGAAGAAGGAGAGACCATTGCAAGCTACAACAGTCGTTTGAGCGCTATCGCACAAGAAGCGTTTATCACGGGAAAACGCTACAAGGACAAGAAGCTGGTGAAGAAATTTTTTAGGAGCATTCCAGACAAGTTTCAACCACATAGATCTGTTATCGATGTTTCCTTGAACTTAGATGAGTTGAAGTTCAGTCAAGTGGTTGGGATGATGCAGTCGTTTGAGATGCAACTTAAGAAAAAGGAACATCGTGCTGAACGATCATTTGCTCTAAAGGCTGTTGAAACTCCGAAGATTGCTGAGACACAGGAGGCTGCAGATGAAGAGAAAGTTGGATTGCTTGTTAAGAAGTTCTTCAAAAAGATGGAGTGTGGTCAGTATAGAGGATCCTCATCTGTAGTCAGAGGTGATTCAGAGAGGGACTTTAAGAGGGGTGATAGACAGGAGCGCCAATGTCTGGAGTGTGAAGTATACAGACATCTCAAAGCAGAGTGTCCTAACTACAAACGTAGAGGGTTGATGTAGTGCTATGGTTGCAAGGGATATGGTCACTCCAAGGCTGAATGTCCTACTAAGGAGAGTAGATCCAAATCGTTTGTAGCCTGGAGTAATAGTGACTCTGATGATAACGAGCAAGAGGGTGAAGTTCTCAATAACTATGTGGCTCTGCTGGGAGTCATAGAAGAGGATAAAGTAGTGGATCAGGGTGAAAAAGATCAATCAGCTGTTGTGTCAGATTTTGAAGATGACGAGGCAGATCTACCCCCTGAGATACATGTTACCCTGCTAATCTCTAGTCTGGTTCAGAAAACTCAGGAGTATGATGTGCTGCTGGCGGAAAAAACAGATTTACTGGCAAAATTCAACTCGCTGTCATCAGATCTTGAAGAGGAAAGAGCTAAGTCCCAGGGATTAGAAAAACAACTGGAAGAGCAGCTCAAAAACATCAGAATGCTGAGCAAAGGAACAAAGGATCTTGACACCATTTTGAGTAGTGGGAGGATGGGTAATGCTAAGTGGGGACTTGGGTTTCAAGGTAACAATGCATCAACTTCCACAAAATTTGTCAAGGGTCTTGATGCAGAAAATAAAGAAGCTACACTCATCCAATCAAAGACACAAGCGGCAGTCCCGATCAAAACCGACTCTCATCAAGTAAGAAAAGTTCATCCTCAAAGAAGATTTCAGGCTTCGTACCAAGCACCCTTCAGAGCTATGCATGTGACTCAGTCATTTGATCCATATGGTTTGGCTGCAAATCACTACTCACTACGTCAGGCATTTGGACCGGCATATCAAGTCTCACGAAGTCGGAGGAATGGCTGTTGGTATTATGGAAATCTAAGTCACTTTAAAGCACACAACAAGGATCTGTGAAACTCAAAGGCAAGAGATCAGGTAATAACTGCTATATGTGGAAGTCAACAAATCATTGCTTTCATGCGTCCACCGGGACCGACACTGAGTTGTGGCACCAGAAGCTTGGTCATCTGAACATACGCACCATGCAAAAACTCGCACACCAAGACATTGTTCGAGGAATACCTAAACTTCAGACTGATCAATCCTTTGTGTGTGGACCATGCAACAAAGAAAAACAGGTGAAGGTGTCACACAAGGCAGTTCCTGATGTGCGTACTGAGCGTATTTTGGATTTGGTGCACATGGATCTTATGGGTCCAATTCGTGTCAATAGCCTGTCAGGAAAACGATTTATTTTCGTTCTGGTTGATGACTTCTCTCGTTACACATGGGTGCACTTTCTTAGGGAAAAATCGGATACACTTGAGTGCTTTCACATCTTGGCTCTTCAAATCAAGAGCGGGAAGTGCGCCATCAAGGCAATATACAGTGATCGTGGTGGGGAATTTGTGAATGAGCCGTTTAGTCAGTTATGCACGGCTCAGGGGATTATGCATCAGTTTTCCGCACCCAGGACTCCTGAGCAAAATGAGGTGGTTGAAGGGAAAAACAGAACTCTGCAAGAGATGGCAAGAGCAATGCTTCATGGGAATCAGATTCCACAATAGTTCTGGGATGAGGCTGTCAATACTGCATGTTACATTATCAATCGGGTGTATGTTCGACCAAGGACCTCCAAGACACCCTATGAATTATGGAAGGGTCGCACTCCATCAGTCAGCTATTTTCATGTCTTTGGCTGTGTTTGTTACATCTTGAATGACAAAGATCAGCTGGGCAAATTTGATTCCAAGAGCGATGATGGGTTATTTATGGGTTATTCTGGCAATAGTACTGCTTTCCGTGTGTACTACAAGCGCCTGCGTTCTGTTCAGGAGACTGTTAATGTGGTGTTTGATGATATTACTTTCCAGCGAGTCTCGCTCATACCAATTCCTTTTCCTGATGACTTGGTAACTGATGCTCCTTCTCGTGTTCTCGAACAGCCAGCCGTCACAGCACCTCCCTGTGTTCCTTCTGAGGTGTGTCCTCTTCTGGATGTCTCTCAGGTGCATCGGAATCACTCCTCTAATGACGTTATTGGCGAGATTCAGGGGGGAAGAGTTACCAGAGGGAAACAAATTGATTTTCTTCATCTGGCTGGAAAGAAACAGCAATCAATAATTCAGCAAGTGCCTCAGGACTCTGAAGTTGTACAGTTTGCATGTTTCATTTCCTCGGTTGAGCCAAAAAATCATAAAGAAGCACTGATTGATGAATTTTGGATAGCAGCCATGCAAGATGAGCTTGAACAGTTTGCTCGGAGTGATGTATGGGAACTCACACGCAGACCGGTGGATGTTAATGTGGTAGGAACCAAATGGATTTTCAAGAACAAGAGTGATGAAAATGGATGCATTGTAGGAAATAAAGCTCGTCTTGTTGCTCAGGGTTACTCACAAGTAGAAGGAGTTGACTTTGATGAAACCTTTGCACCAGTAGCGAGATTGGAATCCATTCGCTTCTTGTTTGGCATGGCATGTGCATTAAATTTCACATTACATTAGATGGATGTCAAGAGTGCCTTTCTTAATGGGATCCTTCAAGAGGAGGTCTATGTTGAGCAACCAAAAGGATTTGAATATCCACAGTATCCGCACCATGTATACAAGCTGAAGAAAGCTCTGTATGGGCTTAAACAAGCACCTAGAGCCTGGTATGAAAGGTTGACAACATTCCTTATGGAACAAGGCTATGTTCGCGGGAATGTGGACAAGACTCTGTTCATTCTTAGTCTTGACAATGGCCTGATGTTTGTACAGATCTATGTCGATGACATTGTCTTTGGGTCAACCTGCCAGCAACTCGTTAATCAGTTTGTCCAAAATATGACTGATGAGTTTGAAATGAGTATGTGTGGTGAACTAACTTATTTCTTGGGTCTGCAGGTACAACAGTCAGCTGATGGTATATTCGTGTCTCGAAGCACATATGCGAGAGGCTTGATAACTAGATTTAGTCTTACAACGAGTAAGGAGGCCAAGATACCTGTGGGTGAATGACAAGCCCTCGAAGGATGAAGCAGGAGAAGATGTGGACGAGAAGCTGTATTGAGGGATGATTGGTAGTCTTCTGTATTTGACAGCAAGTCGTCCAAACATCTGCTTAGCAGTTGGCGTGTGTGCTCGATATCAAGCCAGGCCTAAGAAGTCTCATCTCCTGGCTGTGAAGAAGATCATCAAGTACATCAAAGGCACAATCGAACTGGGTATCTATTATACCAAGGACACTACCACCAGTTTAACATGCTACTGTGATGCCGATTGGACGGGTTCTGTGGATGACCGCAGAAGTACGAGTGGTGGTTGCTTCTTCATCGGCAACAATCTCATATCATGGCACAGCAAGAAGCAAAACAGTGTATCTCTGTCAATAGCTGAAGCAGAGTACATAGCCTTGGGTAGCTGTTGCACGCAACTGATGTGGATGAAGCAGATGGCCGCTGATTATGGTATTGTTTCTGATTCTATTTTAATTCATTGTGATAATCAGAGTGCTATGCATGTTTGGTAGGCATCAAAAGGACTAAAGGCATGACAGTGTGAAAGTCTAGCCATCATTGGCGACTGATGATCTTTGACAATCCAAGAGGTTGTGGTAGTATCTAAGATGTGTACCAATACAAGCAAGTGACATGATCTCACAAGGAGAAGGGTTTCAGGTATGTTTCGTGTGTTTACAATTAAAAAATCATGGTCTGATCTCTTTCTGGGTCCCTCAACAACTCTCCTTGAGGTATACACAGGATCTTGATGTTGAGTTGCATAACTTTCATGTTTGCGTTTTCCTTGCTTAGAAAGGGTTGTGTTGCACTAAACTGTTAATTGAGTGTCTACAGTACCAGGAAGTGCTGATCTGTGTTGGGATGATGGTCCTTCCAGCCGTGTGACGAGATCTCTGTGTTGATTCTTGCTCTGCAAGCAGGTAAGTGGCTCTCATAACTCAGTACCCATGTCAGTTTTTGACTTAGTTAATCACTCAAGCTGGGGGAGAGTGTCTGTTGCTTGGTATAACCTAATGATAGGGAGATCTTTGTTTATGGGGGAGACTTAATGAATTAATCTGACTGTCTGGTCTAGTTGTTGTTTGTGCTGTTCCTTGTTGGTGTTTGTTGAGATGTCGTTTCAGGTTGAACTAGGGAGATGCTTGAGTGTCGAACTCAGTCAAAAAGGGGGAGATTGTAAGTGCAGATTATGCAACAACTCGCTGAGAGGAACAAGTCGTTGTGTTGAGCTGAGTATTGTGTCATCAGGGAGCTGCTTCAGATCACAGAAGGCCGGGTTGCTAACGTAGTTGCGTGTGCTGACTTGGCAAGTCTGGGCAAGATGTTATGAGAAGATAAAGCATAATCGAGGGAGAGAATATCTGGAGAATATCATGTGCGATGAATAAAGAAAGTGGATTGTGGCAAACAAGATATTGCCTTACTTAAAGATTCGAATATCTTTTTAGGGGTTAAGGGATGGTCGAATATAAAAAAGATCGAGGGGGTGAGATAGGTTTTTTCTTTTGAACACTTGAGAAAACCTTTGCGTAAGATTGTAACTTCAAGGCTAACAAAATAAAGCTAAGAAGGTGAGTGTTGTTCTCTTAGATCTATACTGGTGAGAGTTTAGATAGAGAAGAGAGGTGTGCTTAATCTTATTCTTGTAAACCGGTTAAAAAGTTTTATAAGAATAAATATTAATAACGTTTGCTTGGCGTTTTTTGAACAGGAAATTGTGGTGTTGTTCCTCTATAGCTTTACATTCTTGACACGAGAGAGATATTAGAAATTTACAAGAAAGTAGGAAAGATATATCAATATGTCACCATCCGATTTTTTAGCATCTCGAGTCAAAATCCTTATCTGACCATCCTATATGTTTGACTTTATTTATGATATTTTGGTTATTTCCGATTTAACCAATCTTATAAATTAAAAGCCATGAGTTATAATTTATAGATAACTTTGGAATAATTTTCGAATTTCTCTCAAAATGTTAACACACAACTACAATATAATATATATTATTAACTGCATCGATTAATTAAGTTTTTTACTAAAAACATACTATAATTAACTTGTAAATTGATTTTAATGTTAAGTTGATAATAAAAATTTATACATAAATAAATTCATTAGTCTCAGATTTATGTTGTATTCTTATCACATGATCAAATTTATAAAACTAGCTTCAATATATATATATATATATTCTATGTAAGCAAAAATAGAATCCAATCCATGAAGTTTGTAACTAAAATGATTTTAAGAATAAAGAAGGTTCTTATTCTTCATATACACAAATTTTTTATTCTCAATTTTTATAATTTATATTATATATCTATCAGCAATTATTAGATTTTTATTCGAATACTAGTTGTAAGAAAAATTACTTCTAATTCCAAAAACTAGATTTTAGTCTATTTTTTTCTTTTCTATATAAACAGAAATGCAAAAAAAAAAAAAAAAAAAAAAAAAAAAAAAAAAAAAAAANCAAGAAGATATAACTAAAAATGATGCTCATCATCATATGGAACTGTTTAACGATAATAAACAAAAAGTTTTAATTGTGTTCTTACAAATAATACGACCGATTGCAAAGACTAGTTGTCAAAAAAGACAAGAGGTATAGACTTCCACCAGTTACAAACTAAATATAAAATATTATTATTACGTTTTAAGGACGCAAGTACCAAATCAGAATACTACTACATACATTATTATATGTAAACTAAAATAATGGCTCATACTTGTCAACAAAAGACGATGAGTTCCTCCTATAAATTACAAGGAGAGGATGAGTTGGAAATCACAGATCAAACATTTTCCTACATGAGTAATATTCAAGAAATGGAAATGATGTTGATGATCTCTTTGTGCTTAACGACCCTCTTAACCCTTCTATTGCTTAGAAAATTCCTCAAACGAACCGCAACCAAAGTGAACCGACCACCATCTCCATGGCGACTACCGTTGATTGGAAACCTCCACCAGCTCAGCCTCCACCCTCACCGTGCCCTCAAATCCCTCAGCCTCCGGTATGGACCACTCATGCTCCTTCATTTTGGTCGTGCCCCCATACTCGTAGTCTCCTCCAGCGAAGCAGCCCAGGAGATATTGAAAACACACGATCTTAAGTTTGCCAACCGACCTAAGTCAAAAGCCGTTAATGGGCTTTTTAACGGTGGTCGTGATGTGGTGTTTGGTCCCTATGGAGAATATTGGAGACAGATGAAGGTACTTCACTAATCACTACTACTCCTTTTGAATTCCTCTTTATATTTTTTTATTCTACAAGTTGCACGCCACTCATGTACTAACTTTTATTTAGTACTATAGATTATTTATATTTTTAAAATATATATTATTTAATTGACTAATGATGGTTTTGAATCTTGTTTGGGATGAAGAGTGTATGCATTCTGAATCTGCTCACCAACAAAATGGTTGCGTCATTTGAGACGGTACGAGAAGAGGAGTTAAAGGATATGTTGAAGAAGCTAGAGAAAGCAAGTGCGTCTTCTTCATCAGAAAATCTGAGCGAAATCTTTATTGCTGTAACAAGCGATGTTACAAGTAGAGTTGCCTTGGGAAGGAAACATAGCGCGGACGAAACTGCAAGGGCTCTCAAAAAGCGAGTGAGGCAGATCATGGAGCTTTTAGGCGAGTTCCCGATCGGGGACTATATCCCGGAATTGGCATGGATAGATAGGATCAACGGTTTCAATAATAGAATCAAGGAAGTGAGTCAAGGTTTTAGCGATCTTATGGACAAAGTGATACAAGAACATGTAGAGGCAGGTAATCATAAAGAGGATTTCGTCGATATACTCTTATCAATCGAAAGCGAGAAGAGTATTGGATTAAAAGCTCAAAGAGACGACATCAAATTTATGATCTTGGTAGGTCATTTATTAACAACTATAGCGTCACATTTTTATATATTTTGGGTATTGACAAGTAACTTTTCATTACATTATATCAGGATATGTTTATCGGAGGGACGTCAACAAGTTCAACTCTACTAGAATGGATAATGACGGAGCTGATCAGAAATCCAGAGTGTATGAAGAAACTCCAAGACGAGATTCGGTCAACCATGACGCCAAATACTACATACGTGAAANAGTCATTTAATTATAATCCAATTCATTAACAACTATATCCATTGTCACATGTTTATATATATTGAGTAATGACAATTAGTAATTTTTCATTACATCATATCAGGATATGTTTATAGGAGGGACGTCAACAAGTTCAACTCTACTTGAATGGATAATGACGGAGCTGATCAGAAATCCAGAGTGTATGAAGAAACTTCAAGACGAGATTCGGTCAACCATGACGCCAAATACTACATACGTGAAGGAAAAAGAAGTTGCGCATATGAAATACCTAAACGCCGTGGTTAAAGAGGTGCTCAGGGTTCATCCTCCTCTGCCTCTGATACTTCCAAGACTATTAAGTGAAGATGTCAAAGTGAAGGGATATGACATTGCCGCAGGGACAGAGGTACACTAATTTCTATCCAATCAACTTGTTATTTGAAAAGTAAATATTTTCTTAACCTAGCAGTCAAACTTATATACAAATCTTCAAACTTGTTCACATTTAACTTAACAAACACGTCTTAGTCAACTGAAAATAAAAAACATGTTTGGCGTCTAGGTGATCATCAATGCTTGGGCAATCCAAAGAGACACTGCGGTATGGGGACCGGATGCCGAAGAATTTAAACCAGAGAGACACTTAAATTCAGATTTGGATTATCATGGAAAAGACTTGAACTTCATTCCATTCGGATCAGGGAGAAGGATATGTCCAGGAATAGGACTTGCTTTGGGTTTGGTAGAGGTTACAGTGGCCAACCTTGTAGGCCGATTTGACTGGAAGGTAGAGGCTGGTCCAAATGGGGATCAACCTGATCTAGCTGAATCCCATGGTCTTGATATTTGCCGCAAGTTCCCTCTCATTGCATTTCCATCTTCTGTTATGTAATATGCTTTCTCTTTTGCCTTGTGCAATTCATGAATACTTTAGAAGAGTTGGTAAGAAAAAAAAATAACTCTTTCCTTTTGGAAAACCAAAAATATATATATTCTACGATTAATAAACATGTATTTTGATAAGGTCCTCACGTACATTTCCAAACTTAATTCCTTTGAGTATATTTTCTTTTAGTTGACCTGACAATCCCTTTTGAAAGGTACTTTTTTTGTCCCTTCACTCAGTCAACAGAGAACCTAGCAAGATTTTTTTTGTCCCTTTACTCAGTCAACAGAGAACCTAACAAGATCTTTTTGTTTTTGTCCTAGATCATGTTTCTCACCGCTAGATCATTGATCCATATAAACTTGACCCAGCACAAAAAAAAAAAGACTTGTTATGCACAACTTGAATATTATACACAACTTGTTAGGCGCTCTGTTGACTGTAAAGGGACCAAAACTCAAATGGCTGTACTTATCTAGAAAGGAAAAAGAAAGAACACAAATTGCAATACATCTTTTGTTCTCCACGCCAATCAAGCAAAGCCTGTTTCCAATACAGCACATAAACAAAATGCAAAATAAGAATACACTCTTGTTTCAAACCAAAATGCCGACTAATAATAATAACTCCATCCCCTCAAAAAAAAAAAAAAAACATAGTTATGATCTTATTATACTTTTCTGTTCTTTCCCAAATCAGAGTAAAATTCTCACTTTGTATGAACAAAGAATCTAACTCTGTTACACGAAGAAGACACCGGAAGGTATTTAAAAGGCGCATATACTCAGGATTCAGGTACTGGGACTGGCGCTGGAGGTTTGAGAAGTGGCTGCAGAGCTTTTACAACTATCCTCATATTTGGTCTAAACTCAGATTCGTATTGCACACACAATGCTGCCACCGCTGCTAGCTGCGTTGCCACATTACAGATTCAAAATATTCAGATGATGTTTGTCATTTAAAAAAACCAAAGACATGTAATGTTTCTATGCAACATGAGTTGCTATTCCTATCTCTAAATATTTAGATACTCGTGGGATGAAGTAAGTGTACCTTGGCTACTGATTTAGGAGGATATTCTCCTTTTAGCTTTGGATCAACACACTGCTTCACTTTATCTTCACTGAGTCTCGGTGTAGCCTGAATAATTGACAGCAAACTTCAACTCGTAAGACAGGAGATAGAAACAGAGAAGGTTACAAATTTGGACAGAGCACATATAATAAGCATACCCAGGTTACAAGACTTTGTTGGCCACGTGGCATTGTATGATCTACAGGTTTCCTCCCTGTCAAAAGCTCTAAAAGTACAACCCCAAAACTATACACATCACTCTTTTGTGTCAACTGTCCAGTCATAGCATATCTACAAAATGGGAATACACACTTTAGCTGCCTAGCTCGTTCATGCTTTCATCTGGATGCAAAATTCTTTAAGGTGTTAAGGAAGCTTACTCTGGAGCATGATAACCAAAGGTGCCCAAGACTCTTGTAGAGTGAAGACGAGCAGCATTATCAGGAGCTTGATTGGAGAGATTAAAATCAGCAACCTTTGCTTGATAGTCTTCAAAAAGAAGCACATTGCTAGATCTTATGTCTCTATGTATTACAGGAGGCTGAACCTTCTCATGAAGGTATTCTAAACCCCTAGCTGCCTCAACGGCTATCTTCACCCTCGTTAACCAGTCAAGAGTTGGACCTGGCTGTGCACCTTGAACTCCCTTCCTACCTGTAATAAATAACACATAACATTTATTGACAAATCAATTCTGTTTTCTATATTTTCCAAGCAAGAAGAATGGGCGAGGAAGTTCAACATACCATGTAGAATGTCATGCAGTGATCCCATTGTTGCAAACTCATAAGCAAGAACACGGAGGTTTTCATCAACACAATAACCGACCAGTTGAATGAGATTCTCATGCTTCAGTCTTGAAACCATGGAAACCTAAAGAGAAGGAAGCAAGAAAATGTAAAAACAGTTTTCTTGAAGACCAAAGGAGGGGATGGAAGGGAAGCAAAATTGGAGCAAAAAATTTATGACCTGACTCAAGAACTCAGCGTTAGTTTCAGCTTCAGCGGCAACATCTAGTTTCTTCAAAGCAACTGCTTTCCCATCATTCAGAGTTGCATAATATACCCTTCCATAAGATCCCTCACCAATCAATGACTTTGATCCAAAATTGTCTGTCTTTTCCTTAACCTCATCCACAGACAATGGAGGAACTTCAATGGGAAGAGCTTCCTTCTGAGTCTCAGGGTTTGCAACAGCTTGCGGTTTTTGATTCTTCTGATTTGCTACATATATGATAACAAGGAAAAGAGTTTCATCAAATATTTCAAGTTCCCTCCTATAAAACAGTCAACTAGATTCATTCTCAGCAGTCAGAACCATAAAAAAGACTAAGAATTTTAAGTTAGTTTGAGTGAATTAATGTCTGCAACATACCGTCAGATTGCTGCCATGGAGTTTTCAGATGCACCTCCTCATTAGCTAAATCTGATTCTCCATTTTTATCACCACAACAGATCCACCTCCTCATCCTTGTTATAGATCCTCACAGCTTTTTAGTTCCTGAAACCAATCAAAGCAACTGAATATGCATATGCATAAAAGAAACTATCTATCTTCTATAAACTCGTGTGACACTATAAGATTCCCAACAGCAAATCTAGACCAATCCCAGAGTAAGTAAAACAAAGTTTAAAGAATTGCAGCTACCCTATGAAATAGTCCATTCTCAAGCTATTATTGCTTTCACAGCTCACTATAAATGTCCCCTAGCAATGATTTATGAGTTGGTAACTCTCGAAATTACAATTCTCAAATCAACAAATCCACAATTCCATTACTGCAAGATTACAAAATCAGAAAGGGACAAACTTTTGCCAGACAGATAAGGTCGGCGCAGTAGTCAACTACTACAGAAACTGAAAAAAAAAATTTAAAATTTCAAATCAGATTTGAGAAGAAGTACTCAAATTCACTATCTTTTCTTGGTTTGGGTTTTGTAAAAAAAAAAATCATACACTGAGAATCGCGTTGGAAAAGGAAGATCGTCAAAAACGAAGGATACATGAATCGAAATCGAAATCAAGAAGTTAAAGAAAAGCAAAGAGATGGGTCAAAAGTGGGAACGAATCAAAGAAGAAGCCCTAAGGTAAAGAAATCGAGAGAATTGATTGATACCAGTAAAAAAAAATCTAGGCTTTCCAAAAACGTACTTCAGCTTTTTTGGACTTGTCTGGATCTTTCTCTCTAGGGTTCGTTGCTTATGATGAGAGTATCGTCTGTGGATTAGAGAGAGAGTGAGTGGGAGAAAGAAGAGGGGCTTTGCTTGATGATGAAGACGGAGAGAGAGAGAGAGAGAGAGAGAGAGAGAGAAAGAGAAGACAGATGGGCAAAACGCGGGGAAGAGATTATAAAACTACCAAAAGTGAAACCTTTTTCTTCTCCTTTATAATTGAGAACTTCAATCACTCACATATTGAAACTTTTAAATCTTTTATATATGTAACCTAATTTTTGATGATGATGCATAGCTCAAAATTCATTTTTAAAATTTAAATAAATTATATAAAAAAATATATTTTATGGTAGAAGATTGGTAAAATGGCCAAAAAAAAAAAAAAATCTTCAACTAATTTGGAAGACAATGATGTTATTTCTTAATTTAGTTATAACTATCAACTAATGACATATAATATAGTATATTATATTCCTAATTGATAGATCAAAAAGATCATCAAAGATTTGATCTTATATACAGTACTTTATTTTTTCTTTCTCCCAAATTAGAGTATATCTCACTTTGTATGAACAAAGAATCCAACACTGTTATGGTACTCGAGGTTTAAGAAGCTGCTGCAAAGCTTTTACAACTGTACTCATCGTTGGTCTACACTCAGATTCGAATTGCACACACAATGCTGCCACTGATGCTAGCTGCGTTGATCACATTACAGATTCATAAATTTTTCAGATCATATTTTATAATTAAGTTATATTATCTCAATGTTCAAATAATTAAAGATACTCGTGAGATGTAACATATATAGTTTACCTTAGCTACTGATTTAGGAGGATATTTTCCTTTTAGCTTTGGATCAACACACTGCATCACTTCACCTTCACTGAGTCTCGGTGTTGCCTAAATAAATAAACGTTAAAAGCAAAGCAAGATACATATTTGGACAAGGCAGTATAGATATAAAAAAAAAAAACACATACCCAAGTTACAAGACTTTGTTGGCCTCGTGGCATTGTAGGATCTACAGGCTTCCTCCCTGTCAAAATCTCTAGAAGAACAACCCCAAAGCTATACACATCACTCTTCTGTGTCAATTGTCCAGTCATAGCATATCTACAAATGGGATGACATATTTTAGCTGCCTAGCTCCTTCATACTATCATCTTTATACAACAAAAAAAAAAAAAAAAAGTTTATGGAACTATAGAAGATTTACTCTGGAGCGCGATAACCAAAGGTGCCCAAGATTCTTGTAGATTGAAGACGAGCAGCATTATCAGGATCTTGATTTGAGAGATTAAAATCAGCAATTTTTGCTTGATAGTCTTCAAATAGAAGAACATTGCTAGATCTTATGTCTCTATGTATTACATGAGGCCGAACATTCTCATGAAGGTATTCTAAACCCCTAGCTGCCTCAACGGCTATCTTCACCCTCGTTATCCAGTCTAGTGTTGGACCTGGCTGTGCACCTCGGACTCCCTTCCTGCCTGTAATAATAGCACATTACACAAGCATGGAGATATATATCAATTCTAACAAAAAAAAAATAGTTTCATAAGGGAAGTCATTATAGCTATACCATGCAAAATGTCGTGAAGTGATCCCATAGGTGCAAACTCATAAGCAAGGACACGAAGGTTTTCACCAACATAATAACCAACCAGTTGAATGAGATTCTTATGGTTCAGTCTTGAAACCATGGAAACCTAAGAAAAAAGGATGTAAAGACATGCATGTTACGTTTCTTGAATGACAAAGGAGGGAAGAGAGATTGAAGCAAAATTTATAACCTGAATCAAGAACTTGGCGTTTGTTTCACCTTCCGGATCAACATCTAGGTTCTTTAAAGCAACTGACTTGCCATCATTCAGAGTTGCATAATATACCCTTCCATATGATCCCTCACCAATCAATGACTTTGATCCAAAATTATCAGTTTTTTCTTTAACCTCATCTATTGACAAGCGAGGAACTTGAATGGGAAGAGGCTTCCTTTGTGCCTCCTCAGGCTTCGCAGCAGCTAATTATGGTCATGTAAACAAACAAAACGTTTTCTTATTAATTAGAAACATACAAAAAACATTCAAGTTCCCTCTTTCAAAACAGTCTCTACTCCTAATCCTTAAGTGCGCTTATTATGATACAAATAATACAAAGCCTGAAAGCTTAAGTACACAAACAATACAACCCAAAATAGATCATCAAATTAGCCTTATACATAGACAGGAACTATGCAGTAAGTTAGGTGATCTCTTGTCTACAACATACCATGATTTCGAGTACTTTTCAGATGTAACCCATCATTTGACGAATCCGAGACTTTTTGTTTAGGTGCACAACAAATCCACTTCCGCATCCTTGTTATGTTATCGTGAAAACTATAGATTTCTTATCGCAAATCTCAACACTTCAACAAAAGACACAGATTTAAAGTATTTCATTTTGCTTTTACAAGGATTTCTTTCAGCTTTTACAAGGATTTCTTTCATCATATTAATAGATAACAATATTATCATATTTTAAAGTATACTTCATTTTCCATTTTAAATTTACCTAAAGTATAATATCTTTATTGATTAATGCATGCCATTCATATATTGAACTAGCTATAACCAATTTTATACCAATTTAGAAGAAAATAATTAAAATTTTATCTACTTTAAAATAATTTTTAAGAAAAAAACAGATCTGAAAAAAATAAATAACAAACAATAAAAAGCTAAATTCGTTTAAAAGACACAGATTTGATTCCACCATGTGCGAGGATTTATTTCATCATATTAATAGATTACAATATTATCATATTTTAAAGTATACTTAATTTTTCATTTTAAGTTTACCTAAAGTATAATGTCTTTATTGATTAATGCCATGCATATATTGAACTATATATAACCATTTTATACCAATTTAGAAGAAAAAATAAAATTTTATCTACTTTAAAATAATTTTTAAGAAAAATCAGATCTGAAAAAATTAAAAAAACAATCAATAAAAAGCTAAATTCGTTGAAAAGACACAAATTTGATTCCACCATGTGCATACAACTATAACTAAGTATTATTCAGAACTTTATCATAATTTATTGATACCAAAAGTCATATTTATTCATTGCTTGAAATTTGTATCAATAATTCAACATTCTAAATTGAAATTTCTCTCTTCATAAATGATTTTGAATTCTTCAATTTATTTTTTCTTTTTTTGTTTTGAAATATTGAGCAGTGTCCATTTATTATTGGAGAAATTAGAAATAAATGTTAAATAATTGAGTTATTGTCCATTTATGCATTCTATAACTATATGTCAACTATTTCTAAATTACCTTTTACAATTGATTTAGCCATTTTTTCAAAAAAAAAAAATTAGATACTTTTTTAGGAAATTGATATTAGGATCATTATAACGTAAAAAATATGTCGTTTTTGTTGCGGTATTGAATGGATAAAATATGATCTATAAAGTTTAGAATACACATTCTAGTTGTATGCTATATATTGTAGATGTTCTACAAAATTTAGATAAAAGTATTATACACACTGTACATGTTCTACGAAATTTAGAAATTATTTATGTTCAACAAATATTAGAATACTAATTTTTACGAAACCTATAATACATATTTTATAGTTTACTCTTTATCTATAAAAATCAGAATATATTTTCTAACATTTACTCATGTTCTAAAATTGTTAGAAAGCATTTTTTTTTTTAATTTTCTATATATTTTACAAAAAATAGAAAACAAATTCTATGTAATTTAAAATTATATAACAGTTATGAAAGAAGAATAGAAAACAAATAGTTTGATATAAAAATATTTGATTTGGACTTGTTTGAGAGGATAAAACAATTATATGAAAACTCAAGTTTTGTAAGCAAGAGAATCGGAAAACAATTATTTTGTTATTTTCAAACTATAATCTTGTAGTATACTATATAACAGGTCATAAAAATAATCAAAATTTTATTTAAGATTCAAATTCTAAAAGGTTATTTAATTTTCATTTTGAAAGTCTTATAGATGGTTAATATATGAGAATTGAAGTCACTAAATCAAGTATATAAGTAAATTTTATCTGTTTTACTTGTAATTTTTGGTAAATAATTTTTTTAAATATTAAAATTTCAAAACTAAAAAATTTAGAACATACAAATACTAATCTTATTGTTTAGAAATTTTTCTGATTCATATATTTCAGGAATTTTAACAATTAAAAAAATACTTTTATAGATTAAAATTGATATCTTTTGAACGAAAAAGAGAAATTAATATCACTATTAATTAAAACAATATCATGATCCCAACATTATAAATTTATAGAGGTTTTACTAAAATGTATATTTTTTTGATCCTATATATTGTCTAAAATGTTTTTCAAAATAAATAAGTTTTTAATTTAAAATTTTAATAGTTGCGCAAATTTTTTTAAGAATATAATTAAATTTAGATGATGTCCAAATCCCTACCAACAATTACTCGCCTCAACACTCGAGGAAAGAATCTCGACCCAGTATGTCCAAGGTGCTTTCAAGGTGATGAAACAATTGATCATATATTGTTTTATTGTTCTTATGCTAAGGAGGTTTGGGATTTATCCAATATACCTATAGATATTTTTCTAGCGATGAATTATGATAGTGAAAGAATCTTAGAGAGTTTCTTGGACATGAAAAATATGGATGAAATGACAGAATTTACAGCTTTACAACCATTGTGGATAATGTGGCATTTGTGGAAATCAAGGAACAAATACATTTTGAAGGTCTTATAGTACAATCATTGGTACTTTCACATAGAGCTAAGAGTGATGTTGAGGATTGGGTATACCGCAATTCGAAATCTCCAACAGAACAAACACTTCAAGGACAATATCCAACAACTTGGACGAGACCATTAGCATCAATAGTGAAATGTAACTATGATGCTGCGTTTGATAAATATACTAATCAAGTCACTGGAGGATGGATCGTAAAGGATGAAAATGGCATTTCAAAAGACTGGGGATCACATAAACTTGGAACAGCAATCTCAGCAGAGGCGAAATCATTATTGGCGGCAATGCAGCAATCATGGATCAAGGGGCATACATCTGTTTGCTTTGAAGGTGACTGTCAACTCCTCACAAAGATACTTCACAATACTCATCAAGACATCAATATACAAGGCATAATTGACGACATCAAATGGTGGGAAACAAAGTTTAACTTTGTTCAATATGACTTTTGTAAGAGATCGTACAATGCTGTTCCTCATCTTTTGGCTAAATTTGGATGTATGCACTGTATGCTTTAGACTACGTGCTTGGCTAATGCAACAATTGTATTCAGACTATACTAATTCATTAATATAATTTACTTTTAGACGGAAAAAAAAATAATATTTAAGCATGTATGACCAACCACAAATATAAAATACATAAATACCAATAATTCAATTATTTATCCCTTATTTCCAATTTTCTCATAAGTTTTAACAAAAAAAAAAAAAATAAAAAAAAAAAAATTTCTCATAAGTTTTCGCTAAAAAAAAAAACACTGTAGCGTGATTAGCACTAATAAGCTAAAGCTCGCTGAGAGAAGAAGAGATCACAAACACTGAAAAGCCAAAAAAGGAGAAACCAAATGGGTAATTCGATCCGTTAAAAAAGCCGAATTCTTTGAATCCACCGTCGTCGTAGATCCATGAGATCTTCAACCGGAAAGCTTCTCCTTCTCTCGCGTTTGAGAAACCGCGGGAAATTTGTTCCCGGAGGTGGCGATGGGTTTCGGATTCCGGCCACGAGGTCGTCGTCGTGCGAGTCTCAGAAGATGTGGAGTTCTAGAACAGTAGTGCCACCGTCGTCAGACGAAACTTCCGATAAAAACTCGATCGACGCAGGATCTTCAATGCGGAAACCAGTTAGTTTGTGGCCTGGGATGTATCATTCTCCGGTGACTAATGCTCTTTGGGAAGCTCGACGTCATATGTTCGAAAACCCTAATGGAGATGAGTCGTCTCATTCTAAATTGACGGCTAAGTCTCCTTCGCGGAGCCGGACTTCGATTCTCTACAAGTTTTCTTCTGATTTTGTTCTTAGAGAACAGTATAGGAATCCTTGGAATGAGATTCGTACTGGTAAATTGGTTGAAGATCTTGATGCTCTCGCTGGAACTATCTCCTTCAAGGTTCTTGTTCCTGATCGTAATGTAGTGAGCTTTAGTAATTCTATGGACTATGAAAAGATTTGACCTTGATAAGTTAGTGATGAGCCTCTTGATATGTTATCTTCACATATGTGTTTGTGATCCTGAGTATTTGGAGATAATCGGCCTTTTGTATGATTTTACTGAACAGCATTGCGGTGGTGACAGCAGTGCAAGATCAATGATTTTGGTGACTGCTTCAGTGGATAGGATTATCATGAAAAGACCAATTCGTGTGGATGTTGACCTCAGTATTGTTGGTGCTGTTACATGGGTTGGAAGGTCATCCATGGAGATGCAATTACAAGTAATTCAAAGTCAAGGTATCATTTTTTTTTCTTTCTGTGATTACATAGATGATAGACACTCGAGTAGTTGGCGCTTCGTTTTGCTAGGAAGAAAGAATGAAGTTCTGATTGATGTTAGGTTGAGAGGCTTGCTTCACTGTTTCATATAAAATAGAAAGGTCATGCTTTGAATTTCAATGAGATGGCAAACAAAGACATATAGTTGTGAATTACCAGTTGAAGCATTGTGAGATGTATTTGAATTTGAACTACACCTATCTTGTATGGTAGACAGCTAACTGACGTTCTGCCATCATTGGAACAAATTATTGCTTTCACGATACCTGTTAACTCAGTATATCTCTGTTTCATTCAATGAAATTGATACCTCTCGTTGTGTTATGGTTTTTTCCCCCTCTCAAACTTCAGTAATACCCACTAACAACCATTGTCATATCCGAACGACTTCATGTTTTGCTGAATCTTCCTTCTAACAATTGTTTTGCAGATGCCAACGAATCCTCAGAGTCGGTTGCCCTTGAGGCAAACTTTACATTTGTGGCTCGAGACGCAAAGACAGGCAAGTCAACCCCAATTAACCCTGTCTCGCCAGAAACTGAACATGAAAAATTGCTATGGAAAGAAGCAGAAGAAAGGAACAAACTACGAAAACAAAAGAGAGCAGAAATTAAAGAAGAGCATGAGAAGTTAAAGGACTTAGAGAGGCTAGATGAGTTATTAGCAGAAGGACGAGTTTTCATGGACATGCCAGCTCTTGCAGATCGGAATAGCATCCTAATTAAAGATACTTCCCATGAATACTCATTGATATGCCAGCCACAGCAACGAAATATTCATGGTAGAATCTTTGGAGGCTTCTTGATGCGCAAAGCTTTTGAGCTGGCCTTTTCCAATGCTTACACCTTTGCTGGAGTTTCACCACGTTTTCTTGAAGTTGATCGTGTCGATTTTATCAAACCAGTGAGTCCTTCCTCACTTTTCATTTAATTGATGTGTACTGTGGGGAAAAGACAGGGATATATATGGCATTTTTTCCTATGATGCAGGTGGATGTTGGAAACTTCCTTCGTTTCAAGTCACGCGTATTGTACACAGAAGCTAACAATTCAGCTGAACCATTGATAAACATTGAGGTTGTAGCTCACGTTACAAGTCCAGAGCTCAGGTCCAGCGAAGTAAGTGTACACATATTTCGAACTATGCACATATCATTTTCAAAATTTTGAAAGGGGGTTTATGGTGATGTGATTTTTGGTGTGATAGGTATCCAACAGGTTCTACTTCACCTTCAGTGTGAGACCTGAGGCCATGAAAGATGGATTGAGAATAAGAAATGTGGTTCCAGCAACAGAAGAAGAAGCTAGAAGAGTGATCGAGCGTATGGACGCAGAGAGACCCATCTCATTGCCTTGATCACCTCATTAGAACCAAGAGAAAAACCCCAGTCTAACTTAAATTATGAATAAGAAAGGATTGATTAATACGAAAGAATAAAACTTCTAATCATTTGATGAACCTTCTAATAATTTTTTTGTCAACCAATCACTCATGTGTTTGTATGACCAACCCAAAACCATATGAGAAAAGTCACCGTCAAATTGCTTTTTATTACCGAATAATAATATGCAGTAAATTAAGTTAACGCCTAAATCCATCATTTGATCATAATTTTTTGCTAAGAAATGGTTATTAATTAATTAGCAGCAATCGTTTTTTTCCTTTAGACATTGAAATCGATGGAAAGCAATAAAATCCAAAAAAATTCTCAATCGAAGAAGAAACTATCTTTGTTCACTTCTCTGGGCACGAAGCTGTCTTGTTGTTGAACATCGGAAACCATGGACAAGAGAGAAGACGAGCAACAAAAGCGCGACGATTCCAGATTCAATCAAACTCTCAAGAACGTCCAAGGGTACCAAAATCAATCCTCCTCCTCCGATCTTGCATTTCTACCGATTCCAATGTCTTAGATCTGTAACTTTCTTAGATTTTTGCTTTGCTTGATTTGTGTGTGTTGTTGTTTTGGTATAGGTTTCTAAAAGGTAGGAGTATTCCTGGTAAGGTATTGTTGACTAGGAGATCAGATCCTCCTCCTTACCCAATCTCTCCAACATATCAACGGAGCTTATCTGAGAATGACGCCGGGAGAAACGAGCGATTCGAGGAATCCGTCGAGGTAATAATACTACTTGTTTGTGGAATATGACTTACTGAATGAAAATGAAATTGAAACATTGAAGAGAGCTTATTTTGTAGGTGGAAGATCATAATTCAAGCAAGAAGCATGATAACACATATGCTGGTAAGCTACGATCAAACTCTAGTGCTGAGAGGAGTGTGAAAGAAGTTCAAAACTTGAAGATAGGTGTTAGATCAAGTGACTCTGCTAGAGTTATGAAGTTCAACAAAGTGCTTTCTGAAACTACTGTCATTTTAGGTACTCTTACTTTTCACTTAGCTCTATGAAAAGACTCTGTTTTACTATGATATGGATATTTAAATCTCCTCTTGGTACCTGCAGAGAAACTGCGGGAGCTAGCGTGGAATGGTGTCCCACACTATATGCGACCTGATGTCTGGCGGCTTCTTTTGGTATGTTTTAGGACTTCATTTATAAGCAAAGCCAGTGTTAAAGTTCTGAACATTTTGACTTGTAATCCGTTTTTTTGTTTTATTATGTACAATTACAGTATCTTCGCTTATATAAGTTCAGAATGAGGGCACGCTTGCACTAGTTACATAATTTATGTTATTAGCTCTTCCAATCAGCATTCTCTGTAGCAACGATTTTTGTTTTTGGTTTGTTTTGTCTATTTGAATTTAAATATAAACTGACAACAGGGATATGCACCACCTAATTCAGATAGAAGGGAGGCTGTTCTGAGAAGAAAACGTCTTGAATATCTTGAATCTGTTGGCCAGTTTTATGACCTTCCAGATTCTGAACGTTCTGATGATGAGATCAATATGCTTCGCCAGGTTTTTCCTCGTACCCTCACTGATTCTCTAACACAACGTACAAAATTTGGTAAAAAATCTCATAGAAACAGTATTCTTTCTCAGATTGCTGTCGACTGTCCAAGGACTGTACCAGATGTCAGTTTCTTTCAGCAAGAACAGGTGCAGAAATCACTGGAGCGTATTCTTTACACGTGGTGAGTTAGGGAGTGCAGGCTATAATTATAGTTGTTTTTCGGGTTATCTTTCAACCAGTTGGAAAATTAAGTTGAAAGCTAAATCCGAAAATTTAATTTGCTGAGTTTGCAGGGCCATTAGACACCCAGCGAGTGGATACGTTCAAGGAATAAATGACCTGGTCACCCCCTTTCTAGTTATTTTCTTGTCAGAATATCTAGATGGTGGAGTAGAAAGTTGGACAATGTCTGATTTATCTGCTGAAAAAGTCTCAGATGTAGAAGCTGATTGCTACTGGTGCTTAACAAAGCTACTTGATGGTATGCAAGATCATTACACGTTTGCTCAACCTGGAATCCAGAGACTTGTGTTTAAGCTAAAGGAACTGGTCAGGCGTATTGATGGTAGGTTCCTGCTAAGCTTGCTCTTGTAATTGGTATTGTCTTTGGTGATTGTTTGAGCAGAACAACTTATGACATACACGACTCCACTTTACAAAATCATTTTTACCTGCATTGAGTCCGTTCGTTTACCATCTTGTTTGCCATTAAGTTCTGAAATTACATCTTCTGCATTTAAATTTGAAGTTAGTGTCTTTAACAGTGTTTTGTTGAGTTTGGCTTAGTGTAATCACGCTTTGGCTTATATCCAATCTTTTGATGAGTTGATGTCATAGAGTGAGATCTAGGGATGCTAATTAGCTTCTCATGGTGCTTGATGCGATTGTACTTCATTTTCTAGTTCATGAATTCATAATAAACCAGCCGTCTATCTTCCAATTTAATACTGGTTATTGTTTTATGATATAGAGAGTTAACACTGTCTCATTTTTCCCTGGCTTTGTTATGTACTAGAACCTGTTTCAAGACACATGGAAGAACATGGGCTGGAGTTTCTTCAATTTGCTTTCCGGTGGTATAACTGTCTTCTGATTCGTGAGGTTAAACACCATTTTGAATTCTTACTAATATAATGCCACAGATTCGTAAATCCCGGTTAACTCTTTGTAGAGTTTTATTTTATTTATGGGTAACTGACAAAACCTTTGAACCTTCTAGATCCCTTTCAATCTCATCAACCGCCTATGGGACACTTATCTTGCTGAAGGAGATGCGTTGCCAGACTTCCTAGTGTACATATATGCTAGCTTTCTTTTGACGGTAAGAAACACTGAATCATATACGATTTATGTTGTTTGTGGAATTGTTTTCTTCTTCTTATCGCGAGAATCAAATACAAGTTGTGTTTGTGAACATTTTGCAGTGGTCTGATGAGCTGAAGAAGCTAGATTTTCAAGAGATGGTAATGTTCCTGCAACACCTTCCTACACATAACTGGTCAGACCAAGAGCTGGAAATGGTATTGTCAAGAGCTTNAAGCTTGCTCTTGTAATTGGTATTGTCTTTGGTGATTGTTTGAGCAGAACAACTTATGACATACACGACTCCACTTTACAAAATCATTTTTACCTGCATTGAGTCCGTTCGTTTACCATCTTGTTTGCCATTAAGTTCTGAAATTACATCTTCTGCATTTAAATTTGAAGTTAGTGTCTTTAACAGTGTTTTGTTGAGTTTGGCTTAGTGTAATCACGCTTTGGCTTATATCCAATCTTTTGATGAGTTGATGTCATAGAGTGAGATCTAGGGATGCTAATTAGCTTCTCATGGTGCTTGATGCGATTGTACTTCATTTTCTAGTTCATGAATTCATAATAAACCAGCCGTCTATCTTCCAATTTAATACTGGTTATTGTTTTATGATATAGAGAGTTAACACTGTCTCATTTTTCCCTGGCTTTGTTATGTACTAGAACCTGTTTCAAGACACATGGAAGAACATGGGCTGGAGTTTCTTCAATTTGCTTTCCGGTGGTATAACTGTCTTCTGATTCGTGAGGTTAAACACCATTTTGAATTCTTACTAATATAATGCCACAGATTCGTAAATCCCGGTTAACTCTTTGTAGAGTTTTATTTTATTTATGGGTAACTGACAAAACCTTTGAACCTTCTAGATCCCTTTCAATCTCATCAACCGCCTATGGGACACTTATCTTGCTGAAGGAGATGCGTTGCCAGACTTCCTAGTGTACATATATGCTAGCTTTCTTTTGACGGTAAGAAACACTGAATCATATACGATTTATGTTGTTTGTGGAATTGTTTTCTTCTTCTTATCGCGAGAATCAAATACAAGTTGTGTTTGTGAACATTTTGCAGTGGTCTGATGAGCTGAAGAAGCTAGATTTTCAAGAGATGGTAATGTTCCTGCAACACCTTCCTACACATAACTGGTCAGACCAAGAGCTGGAAATGGTATTGTCAAGAGCTTACATGTGGCATAGTATGTTCAATAATTCCCCAAACCATTTGGCTAGCTGATATGACTTTTCCTCCATCCATGATGATGCTGTTTTTTTCCTTGGTTATATTATCTTCTTCTTCTTCATCTTGTCGAAATCAGCTTTGGTGTTTTTGTGTTTTTTTCATGGTAAATGCTAACATTCTTGTCTTGTTAATTGTTATTAGTTTATGTATGGTTTTCAACTTTTCATGCCGCACTTGTTGAATCGGTCATCAGTTTGAGTGTTTGTAATATGTTTTTTTTGTAGCTTTCTCACTAATTTATTTGCCTGTCTCAATTAGTCTTTTATTTGAAACGGATAAAACTCTCGCTGTATCCATCCATGCCAATCCGAATCAACCCGCCTGACCCGATTATATTGTTTGCAATTTGCATTTGTTTATTTTGTGTAGGAGGAGATAATACAAAGATTAATGATTAATTAACCTAAAAATTCAACATAGAATGAGGACAATGAGCAACGTTGTCAACAAATCTACTTAAAAAAGAGATGATGTCTTTTGTCTTGGATTCCTAAGCATAATAATATATATATTTTAAAAGTCAACATCAATCAAATTTTGGTCGATTATTTGCATCTTTTTTATTATTAACCTTTGTGGTATGATTGTCTTTATACATTTGATAAGGAATATAATTTTCTAACAAACTAAAAAAACACACCAAAAAAAAAAAACAGATATAGGAGTACTTTATTTCTAGTAAAATTTAAAGTTATGTTACGCTATATAAACTTGAGCATTATGTTCACTATTTATAGTAAAAGTATTCTATTCACAGAAATAAAATTGTAAAAATATTGTAATGATGAGTCATCACTTTTTTTAAGCCCATGCCTAATTACGGTAAAATGAAAAAAGGAGTTTTAAGGAAATAAGAAAAAAACATTAAAAAAAAACACAGTGAGAAGAGTTAAGAGAGAGAGAGAGAGAGAGAGAGAGAGAGAGAGAGAGAAAGGTAAAGTAAAGAACTCTCAAGTTTTTTTTTTCTTTCTTTTGCTTTCCCTTTTGTGTGGTTTATCATCTCTCAGTCTTCCTCCTTCTTCTTCTTCTATAACGCTCTTCGCCATCGTTTCGGTTTTCTCGAGGAAGTGTTTCTACTGGGGGAAAAAGCTCCTTTTTACCCACTTAGTTCTTTACCTTTTTGCTCAGAGAAAAATGGTTTGATTTTTTGTTAGAGATGGTGAAATTTGCAGGTATAGTTTCGTCTTCCTTTAGCTATCCCTTTCTTCTATTAGGGATTTGAAAGTGTAGAAATCAGTGCCAATTCGAGTAATTTTATGGTTTCGTTACATGAATGGTCTAATTTGATGGTTTCAGTTTGGAGCGTTGTAAGTTTTTTTTTTTTTTTTTCGTAGAATCTAGAGTGTTGAAGGATTGGGTATTGACCCTTGTGTGTGTTTTATTTTTCTGGGTAGAACATAATGTTTTTTTTTTTTTTGGGTGGATCGGAATAACTTAGGATCTTGAATACAAAAAGAGCAAATGGTTTGTTAGATGCCAAAAAACAAAAATAGTTGGTGGAAGAACACTAGATTTATAGATTCTTTTATGTTATTTTTATATGTTGGAGGGTTTGGATTCTTTTATGTTCGTTACTAGTTGGAGGAATACTTTATAAGACCCCAAATGTTCGTTGGTATCATGAATAAGAGAGGTGTATATAGTGATGTGGTTGGTCTATTCCCTGTAGATGTCCATTAGTTTCATTGTCTCGAATGGGTTCATTGAAAGTCACTTACTTTTTTTTTTTTTTTGGGTTTTTTTCCTTTTCCTGAAGGTTGTTTTTTTTGCTAGCCTTGGTACTGGTCATGGCTTTTATCTGACTACTGTGTTGTGCCTTTGATGAAACTAATTAATGTTGCGGGGCAAGTTAGCTATGGAATCTTTAGAAACTATTTGTTTGCTTAAGGGGAGTAAGTTTAGTTCTCATTTTCTTTCATGTTGAGTTTTGATTCTTGTTTGTGTCGTGAGACAAAGTTTATGTTTTCTGTGGCTAACAAGAATCATTAGAGTAGGTTCACGACCTGTTTTTTTGGGTTTCCATAGTTCACTGCAATGATTAATTATATTTTTCAGACTTGTTGGAATGAGTTTAGTAGTTTTATGTTGGCAATGTTTTCCCCAAGCAACAGCATTACACATTTCCGGTTTTAACTCATAAGAAAACAATTTGTTGCTTGGGAGATCGTTTCTCTTACTTGATTCAAACTCTGTGATCGCAATAATGTGGTTTTGTAAATATACTGTATAAAGCTGTTTGTTAATGGGTTACTTTGCTTCTCTTATCAGGCTATTTGGTTTATCGCTTCTTGTTATTTATTATCTGGTTATCAAGCTTCCAAGATGTAGCTGCGCATGATAAGCTTAATGAGCATAGTAGTAGATCGACAACCTCTGAGTTGGCAAATCCACCTGGTATTGGAGTATCTGGTCCCATTCAAGTATCGCCGTCAGTCATCCCCAAATATGCATCCCCTGCTCTACCTTGGACACCACCAATGTACCCTACTTTTCCTGATACATATGAACCCAAGTTAACCGGCAATTGTCCTACAGACTTTCAAGCAATTTCAAGTGTTATCGATACAGCAGCTTCTGATTGTTCCCAACCTTTCGCTGCACTTGTTGGGAACGTGATCTGTTGTCCGCAGTTTATAAGCTTACTTCATATTTTCCAAGGACAGCACAACGTGAAGTCAGATAAGTTGGTTCTGCCTGATGCAGTTGCTACAGATTGTTTTTCAGATATCGTTAGTATCTTGGTCAGCAGAAGAGCCAACATGACAATACCTGCACTTTGCTCTGTAAGATCGTCAAATCTAACTGGAGGTTCCTGTCCAGTAACAGATGTCACAACGTTGGAGAAAGTTGTTAACAGTAGCAAATTACTGGATGCATGTCGCACTGTTGATCCTCTTAAGGAGTGTTGTAGGCCAATTTGCCAACCTGCAATTATGGAAGCTGCGCTTCTTATTTCGGGACACCAAATGACAGTTGGCGATAAGCTCCCTTTAGGAGGATCAAGTAACCTCAATGCAATTAATGACTGCAAAAATGTGGTCTATTCATATCTTTCCAGGAAGCTTCCGGCAGACAAAGCAAACGCTGCATTTAGAATTTTATCGTCCTGCAAAGTTAACAAAGGTACTTTCTGAACTGTATCCTATTATCTTTCATATTGATCTTCCTTAGATAGTCTTGGAAATTATTCTGACTGTACATTGTGTTACAGCTTGCCCGTTGGAATTTAAGGAGCCAACCGAAGTAATCAAGGCTTGCCGTAATGTGGCTGCGCCAAGCCCTTCTTGCTGTAGCTCGTTGAATGCATACATTTCTGGTATACAGAACCAAATGCTAATAACAAACAAGCAGGCCATAGTCTGTGCAACAGTCATTGGTTCCATGTTGCGGAAAGGTGGTGTGATGACAAATATCTATGAGCTTTGTGATGTCGATCTCAAAGATTTCAGTGTCCAAGGTAACTTTTGTTTTAGACTCCCAAGTAACAACTGTATCGTCTAATCCTCTACCTTTTGATTGAATTCCTTCCTGACATTTGCCCTCTTTTTCTGTTTCTGGGTATGCTTGTGGGCAAATAAGCAGCATATGGAATGCAACAAGGTGTGCATCGATTCATCTTATATTCCAAAGGTGCTTAGATAGTTATTTCCCAAGATTAAGCAAAAGTGTTAACGATCTTTTTTGGGTAACAATGTGAATATAGGTTGTCTTCTCAGAAGCTATCCTGCAGACTTGATATTTGACAACACAACAGGCTACAGCTTTACATGTGATTTGACAGACAACATTGCAGCTCCATGGCCATCTTCATCGTCAATGTCGTCTTTGTCTCTGTGTGCTCCTGGTAATCATTTCTCTCAACCTGTTGTTCTCTTCTTGCTTATTGTTGGTAGTACCAGAAAACTAAAAAAAAAATTGATTGCAAAAAGAGTTTTGCATATTCTTATTCAATTTACTTAAATATGCAGAGATGTCATTACCTGCCTTGCCAACATCCCAGACTCTTAAAAATCACGGTATGTGTAGTTTCCTTGGCAGTGTAATCTCTAGTCTTATTAGTAAAAAAGTCCATGGACAAATTTTAAGAAGAGAACTCAAAGATGTGCATTTTGTTCAACTCGTAATTTGCAGGGTGTCGTGATGGTGGGTTTGGAGCGTTGCGGCTCATTAGTTTGGTATTTCTACTGTATGTTGTTGTGAGACATTAAAATTGAGATTTTAGGAGGAAGGTTTTTTTTTTTTTGTTTTTGGTAGTCAGTGAGGAAACTTTGGATAAAAAAAACAATGGCATGCTCAATTTTCTTCTGTATATGTAATCTTAATAGGGCAAGGGTAATGTAGTAGTAATATCTTTCTCTCAATCTCATGTATAGTAGTAGCAGTTTTTATTTCTCTGCTTCTGTTTCTCCAAAGTTCTCTGCTTCTGTTTGGGTTATTCATTTGCACTTTTGGAATTGAAGATCAGATTCTGAATCTATCCGAAGCCGAAAAAAAGCTTTGTCCTGTGAGAAAAACGTAACAAAAACAAAAGAATGAATCTTCCAATCCAACCAAAGCCTATTTGTCAATTTCTCAGATGAGTCTAACAAAATGATTATTTTGAAGTTTTAAAACCTTATTCAGAATTAAACGATAAAAGAAAATGAAAAAAAAAAAATCTAATCAAACATCAAACTTGAAATTGGAATTAAAGCATAAATAGCCAAATACAAGTAAAATTTAGAAAAAATTGAGTAAATATTCTTGAGTGATATACAGATTTTTGGTTAATAGTATATGTTTTTGAGTTTTTTTTTTTTTTTTTTTTTTTTTTTTTTTTTTTTTTTTTTTTTTNGAAAAAGTCGTAAACAATTCAATTCAAAAGGGGCTTACGAAGAAAAAGATAGAATCATCATCGTTCCCTGAGTGAGTTTATCTTCTTCCTTATTCATCTCCCGAAGTCTCTCACAGAAGAACTCTTTCCACTCAAAACAAAGGTGATCTCTCTCATCTCTTTCTCTCTCAATCTCCTATCGATTTTTTTTTATACTCTATGCTTCTGTACAAACTTCCGGCGAACTCCTCTGCTTCAGTTTTCAAAAATTCCGGGCAAACAAAAAACACTCTTTCTCGAAGAAAAAAAAAAGTAATTTACCAAATCTTTCGTAATGTTTTGTCTTCTTTAATCTTATTAGAGCACAAAGACGCCAGAGAGAAGCAACAAACAAAGCTAAATCGAGAATGCAGACAATCATAATCCACAATCTCTCGTTTTGCAGCTTTAACTCCACCGTTAAGCCCCTCCTTTCTTCTTCTTCTTCTTCTTCTTCTTCTTATACTCTCTATTCCTTTGTTTATTTATTTAATTCGGAATTATGTAATTTTGTTCCAACACTTTTGTTTAATTATTTGCAGTTGATTGATCCAAAGCCAAGATTTCAGTTTTCTTCTTTTGTTACTCTTCCTCCTTCAACTTATTCACTGCAACACAAACTCTGTACAAGGTAAAACCTTTCAAGAACTATACAATATTCCAGAGCTATATTTAGATTAATACAATATTCAATTCTTAGATGTGTGCTTTTGTAATCAAAACTAAAATAATACAGAGCTACGACGAATAAACAGTTTATCGCAGTTTGTGCAGCACCATCAGGTTCTTAACTTTATAATTAATTATATATGATTCTCTACTTTTTTTTTTTGTTTTTTTTTTTTTTTTNCTTTCTTTGACATGAAAATGTGGTTTCCCTTTCGTAGATGTAGAGACTTCTTCTAAGGATGAATCTGTTTTGATTACCAAAGTGGAGACTACAAGCAGCAATGAAGTTAAGGTATGCTTTTGTTGTTTCTGCGTTAAAAGAAGCATTGATTAGTGGGAACAAGGATAACACTGAACCCTCGTGATGTAATCTGTGTCTTGAGACTTTGCTTTCTACCTTATGTTTCCTTTATTGGCTGAGTGTAGGTGCATGTACATGTATCAGGAGAGAAGACTCAAACTGTGTTCAATAATGTATTTGAGAGAATGGTTGCTGCAGCTCAGCCAATTCCGGGGTTCCGAAGAGTCAAAGGAGGTACGACATCACAAATTGCCGTATTAGCTATGTGATCTTGAAAACTTACTTTCGATAAACTTTATTGTCTAAGTTGGGGCTCTCAATCCAAAATTCATTCACTCTGGATAGATTTTAGGCTTAGAAACATGTATTGGGTGTCTTTTTAGCTTACTCTGAGGGTGCAAATTGTTTGATATAGAGTTAGATTGCATGCTTCTTTCAACTCTCTGCACTTTTTTGTTTCGTTATTGGCTTTAGAAAGATTTGGATAAATAGGGTGGACATCTAAGTTATAACAATGCTCATAGATATAACACAAAGTTCTGGAAAATCTCTGTTTTTTTTTTTCTTTGTAGTTAATATGGTTTGTTACTGATGACTAGTTGCTGACTCTAACTCTTTGTTATTTCTGTTTTCTTTTCTTTTCTCTCCTGCATCTGCTTATCAACCTTGGAACTCCAGGAAAGACCCCAAATGTAAGTTCTTGCTTCAGTGTATCTTAGAGAACCCATTAGTTTAGCATTAAGGTAAAATATATTAACCATCAAGTGGTTTTGGCGATGGGACCTGTATTTTTATTTTTGGGATTAGACTTATCTGCCAAAGATCATGCGATGCACTGTAGTGATACTCGTTAGATTCAGAGTTCTTGGATTGATCTTATATGCTGGCAAACTCACTTAAATACATTCTTTGAGTTGTTCTTTGGCCTGTGCTTAAGTTCCCCCTTTCCTTATATTTGCAGATACCCAGAGATATTTTGCTAGAGATCCTTGGATATTCTAAAGTCTATAGGCAGGTGATAAAGAGATTAATCAATTCTGCTATTGAAGACTATGTTAAACAGGTATTTCATATGCTCAAGCTTCTCAGTAGACTATATTTCAGATGGCAACATTGTAAATTCAATAAATAGAACATTTTTGAAACATTTCATACTTAGAATCCGATAGGTGCTAAATTGTGGATACTTGGATAGTGAAATGTGAACCCGAAGAACATTTCATACTTAGAAACACGCTAGCGCTTTCTGAGGAATGAGGAGTGACCTGAAGCCAACCTATTAAGTTAGGTCATTGTTTGAAGGTCCACCCTCTCTATCAGATTTAGCTACTAGAATTGGAATTATCGTCAACAGCCTTAGGTTGATTGTGTAAAACCAGTTGAATCAGTGAGTAAGAAAATTTTCTGGCTGGAGTTCAAAAGGGCTTGATTTTGGTTGTTGATGCTTACGTAGGAAGACCTAAAGGTTGGCAAAGAATTGACTGTCGAGCAAAGCTATGAAGATCTTGAAGAAACATTCGAACCTGGTGAGAGTTTCAGCTTTGATGCTATAATAAAGCTTCAAGAAATGAGTTGAAGAAAGCGTTGATCCTTTAGGTACTTATCATTGTGATTTGTCTTTTTACCTTCTCCGGTAACAGTTAGATTTCTTGTCGAGTAGGAAAGGATTATCACATTTGGATTAAGCTTCTGGTAATAAAAGTTTGAAACTTCAGTTATATCTTGGTCCTAAAATCTTGTAGTTTTGATGATATGATTGGTGGGTTCTCCAAAAAAATAAGGTAGCCACACAAATGATATAACTAAAAAGAAAGAATAAATGAATGATTCGGTTACACTTCCTAACATGGATCATGTTTAGTTCTCTTCTTGCATAGACGATAGACTTTTCCAACCGCACCTGCACTCCATGTTACAGGCAATCAATCAATCATCTTCTTACTATCCCAAGATTGTGTGACTCCTGAAGCTCCCCAACTATCTTTTCAACTAATTCTACCCCTTTTCATTTTCCTATTATTACAAACACAAGCTCTGCCTTTTGTGTCTCTAAATGTTTCTCTACCGTTGAAACCTCGTTCGCTAAGGTAATCCACTTCTTCTTGCCCTTCCTGTGAGTACTATGCTCAAAAGAATCAGTTTCCATGTTGGGAATTGCTTTCTTCACCATATGTTTCTGCAGTGAATGCTGGTATATTATCTTTATGCCTCTGCAGATTATTTTGTTGGGTCTCCTGTGACCATCACTACTAAAGGCCTCTCAAGCCTGAGAAATCCATTTTCAGCACTCTTGGCGTTTTCTTCCTCCAGCAAGTTGATGTAGCTTCTCAAATGTGTATTCTTTCTTAATTTCCTGCCGTGGGAGAACCGGTAAGTTTGATGTCTGTTGAAGCTTTATTGCTGGTCTCATCAGTTGAGGCGCCACTCGTTTCTTCTACATTACCGAGAATTCCCATGCTAGCGAGAATTTCGTCTCTTGGCTCATCTGGATACTTTGCTCTATAATATTCTAACTCCATCTCAAGATCTTGTATCTCCTTTTCCCTATCAGCCAAGACATCGTTTGCCCTCTCAAGTGCATCAACGTCGTGTTCTGCTTGCTCATCCATCATTCTCAGGTACTGTAAAGCTTCCATATGAAGAGCTGCTTTCTCCTCTTGCAACCGTGTGATCATTGCCATTGCTTGGTTTGTAGCAATAGCTGAGGCACTTCTCTCCTCCTCTAATTCTTTAGTCACTTCCCTTAGGCATTTCCTGTCATGTTCTAGTTGTTGCTTTAACAAATCAACACGGTTTTCGCCTTCGATGTCACTGCTAATGCTTACCAAAGATTCCACAGAGGCAGAGTGCTTTAGTTCCGGTGATTCATTTGAAGTATTACGAGTCTCTGTTACCTTCGAGGAATCTCTATCACTGTGCTCTAATGAAGATTCTTCTTTGGTAATTTTTGGTGACGCCAAAGGTTCAGTCTCTTTATGATCTCCATGCTCTTCTTCAGCCGAGCGTTCTGTGACAGAACCAGTCATATTGTCTGATGTCACTAGCTCAGATTCTTCTTTGGATATTTTTGGTGACGTCAAAGGTTCAGTCTCTTTATGATCTCCATGCTCTTCTTCAGCCGAGCGTTCTGTGACAGTAGCAGTCACATTGTTTGATGTCACTAGCTCAGATTCTTCTTTGGATATTTTTGGTGACGTCAAAGGTTCAGTCTCTTTATGATCTCCATGCTCTTCTTCAGCCGAGCGTTCTGTGACAGAACCAGTCACATTGTCTGATGTCACTAGCTCAGATTCTTCATTATCCACGTCCTCGTTAGTACTGGAATGGTCTTTTGCATTCGAATAGCCATCACTTGTTCCTTCTTCCTCACTGGATTGGTCTGTGACAGAAGCAGTCACATTGTTTGATGTCACTAGCTCAGATTCTTCATTATCCACGTCCTCTTTACTGGATTGGTCTTTTGCATTCGAATAGCCATCACTTGCTTCTTCTTCCTCACTGGATTGGTCTGTGACAGAACCAGTCGCATTGTTTGATGTCAGTAGCTCAGATTCTTCATTATCCACGTCCTCTTCAATACTGGAATTGTCTTTTGCATTCGAATAGCCATCACTTGCTCTTTCTTCCTCACTGGATTGTTCTTCAGCAGATGAATCTTTTGATGTCAATGGCTCAAAATGTCCACTGACCTCATCCTCTTCTTCATTACTGAAGTATTCTTCTGCAACATTGTTTTCCTTAACCTCATTTTCTTCCTCACTTGACTGCTCCTGTTCCAAAGAATCTGACATGTCATTCGACGCCAAAGGCTTGGAGTCTCCTTCAACTCCATTCTCCTCATCACTAGAAGGTTCATTTTCAACAAAACCAGACACATCCATAGCTGCCTCAAATTCTTCTGTCTCCACGGCTGAACTGGGGATGTTTTGAGCAAAATCTGCCGAATCATCGTGCTCTTCATTCTGGATTCCCCGAGAGGTACCATTATCTCCAGAAGGACTCAAGAATTCCCCACCAGCAGGAGATGACTTGCCACTTACCTCAGCTTCATTTTCTGCAAGTAACAACATCAAAATTAAAGACCAATATGAAACGTTGCATATATTCGGACATAAGCGGTCGTGCAAAGCCAAAATAATAAGCATACCATATCGTGGTGCTGCTCCTACAGCATACAATTTTTTAGGTGAACCAAGTAAAAACGGACGAGCTTCACTCATACTTATAAGCTCAGAGAGGGCATCATCATGCCTCTTTGCTTTAACAGGTCGTTCCTGCCGAGTCTTGTTTACCAGATTATGCTCAAGCATTGAAGATGTCTTCCTTATGTGCTTATCCTGGTTGTCTTCTCGCAAATCAGGCTGTTTATGATACGACATCTTCTTGTCTTCAAACGATTTCCGAGATCGAGAGTTGTGAACACGTTTCTCAGATGGCTCAGCATTGAAATCTGCTATTTGGAGGAGTGCATCATCATCTGAAAACAGGAACTCGGAATCAGAATCTGAGTGAATCTTCAGCTCTGAGTAACCCACATGAGCCATGCCATCGCTGCGGCTTCCAACATCAGCATACTCAGCACCACTTGTTGTCTTATGATCTCTCATCTTCTTCAAGCTTCCACTGCTTCCTCGGCGACTAAGATGCCTTGGAGCGGGAATGTTTGGTTTACCGGAGGAGTTTCTTCCCCGAGAGCCTAACCGGATCAGTCTCTGTGTATGGTGCCTAGTCCTCCATGGTTTATTGCAACAAGAACATGATCTAGGGTGAGCAAAATGGCTTTTAGAGAGCAGATCATACCCTAATTTACCAAGAAGTAATCTGTTCATGTCTGGATTCGGACCAGTCATTTTGGTGAACGACAAGAGACAATCATCGCACATGCTTCGACAATCAGCAAGGTTGTTGCCGTGATTCTGACACGACATGTAAGATGAAACCTCTGATCTGTGGTTTCTGCAGAGCAAGAATCTCCAATGTAGAGGGTGAAGAAGCTTGGAACAGAGGAAACATGGCATCTGCAATCTGCAGTAACGAGCGAACCAGACGAGAAGATAGGAGAGAAGAGCATCGATGAACATGAGGAATATGAGAAACCATTCGCAGGCTGCGTACGTTAACACAGGCGTGAACCCGTTTGTGACCTTTTGATCAAATATAACATTTGAATCCATCTTCAAACTGGTGATGATGATGAATCCTGAAAAACATTGAAACTCATCTCAAAAAACTATCACAACAAAGAGAAAAGAATGGAGCAAATGTGGGCAAAACTCAGAATCTTGCGTCTGAGATTTGCATGAGCATGCATGGAAGCAAAAACGTAAAAGGGATCATAAAACTTGAGAGAAGTCTTGCCTGGGAAATGGAGGTTTGGTCAAAAGAGAGAAGAGAGGAGGAGGAATCTGGGAAAATGAAGACTCTTCCTTGTTCCACGGTAACATCAACCAAAACTTGTTCAACGATTTGTTTATGAGTTTGCCTAAATTAGTGTTCAACGATTTGTTTTGAGTTCGCCTAAATAATTGTTACCTTTCTCCACGTATTATTATTATATATATATATATTTTTTTTCATATTTCGTATGAGGAAAAGGTTGACCAGATTTTATGGAATTACCATAAACTTTAGATGTATTATTTTATAGGTCAAGTTTATCATACTTCATCAATTGATTTAAAGAATCAAAACTTTGTTGATTAAATACCTCACATGCAATCAAATTATTATGGAAATGTAACTAATTCTCTAAATATTAAAAAGAGTCATTGTTGCTATCAAGCCCACATGTTTTTCTTAAAATGTTTAGTTTTCATTTATTTTTATTCTACTATTTACCAAACACTCCTAGTTTCAATCTACATGTATTGATTGGTACTGCATTGCAGGAGTCTCGTAGGAATCTCATATTTGCTATGACTATGAGGCGCAGAAACTTACAGAAAATCAGATTGAGATGGGAGAAGCAGAAAGCTGAAGCTGACGTTTGAAGAGCCTTGCTGTGAAATGTGCGTTTCTCTTTTGTTTTTCTCTGAAACTGACGTACCCTCCTCCATTATAAGATGCTTCTCCACCACTACCATATTTATGTTCTGTATTGTTAGATGTCAAATTTCATTTTTTTTTTCTTTTTTTTTAGGCTTATCGAAAATCAAATATGTGGCTAGTGTTAGGGTCACAAGTTACTCAACAGTGACTTGCATGATATCTGAATTCTTTCCTTCGTGAAATTCTAGGAGTGGCTATCACAAAGAACACAACAGAAAACAAGATCAAATTGGCATGCAGATATTAGTCCAGATAAAGAATGTGACAGAAAAGGAAAAGAGATAATGCACATAAAAAGTCTAGAACAATGAGTGACCACTACACCTGCAGACTTTGGCATGAAATATTGTATACCAGGGAGCGTATGACAATGTTTTTTTTACCTCCAAGAGAAAATGGGAACCAACCAAGGCCCTATATGATAACCAAGAGAAAGAGAGTTTCAAAACTTGGGAGAACAGAGAATAACTATAGTCATTTGCATCTGTTCACTGGGAACAGAGTTTCACTTCACCTGATTAAAATATGAGTAGAAAGGTAGGACTTGCGGATATGTTTGAACTATTCCCCATGACTTCTCAACAAGTGACCACCATTTAAAACACATAACATGTTAACATACGAATATGATGATAAGATTGCACATATATTTTTTTTGTTATTTTCTTCCTTTATTTTAAACCCTCCAAACCACTTGAGTCATTCCAGTAAAACCAAAATCCGCAAAGTCAGCTAGCCATCAATCGTCACAAGTATCACATAGCTCCTTTATTTTTATCTGCTCTCCTTCAGTGTTGCTCCTCAGTTGAACGTCTTTGATGTCCTCCTTCCCTACATCAGATGAGAGAGAGAGAGAGAGAGAGAGAGAGAGAGAGAGAGAGAGAGAGAGAGAGAGAGAGAGAGAGAGAGAGAGAGAGAGAGAGAGAGAGAGAGAGAGAGAGAGAGAGAGAGAGAGAGAGAGAGAGAGAGAGAGAGAGAGAGAGAGAGAGAGAGAGAGAGAGAGAGAGAGAGAGAGAGAGAGAGAGAGAGAGAGAGAGAGAGAGAGAGAGAGAGAGAGAGAGAGAGAGAGAGAGAGAGAGAGAGAGAGAGAGAGAGAGAGAGAGAGAGAGAGAGAGAGAGAGAGAGAGAGAGAGAGAGAGAGAGAGAGAGAGAGAGAGAGAGAGAGAGAGAGAGAGAGAGAGAGAGAGAGAGAGAGAGAGAGAGAGAGAGAGAGAGAGAGAGAGAGAGAGAGAGAGAGAGAGAGAGAGAGAGAGAAGTCTCCATGTTGTTGTAACACTTTATATAAAGTTATCTCCATGTTGCTAGCTACTAGACAGAAGCCTCTCCTACAGTGATCTTTTCTTGGCCAATCAAACTGAATTTTTCAAGGGTAGATTGTTACTGAAAAAGAATGCGCTTATGTATTGTAGCTTGCCAAGGTTATTCCATTTCGATATCAGAGAATCAGCACTACAGGGGATTTGGAAGTCAATGAACTCCACACTATATACTGAAGAGGTGAGTGAATCCAATACACTGATTGGTACCAATTTGCAGGATTCATAGCACTGGATGAAACACAATATGCTAAATTCATAGGAGTCTCATATTGGTAACATATGTGAGTTTTACTCTTCGTGGATTACTCATGCATCATCTCATTGTGGGAGAGTCCGGATTATAAGGGATCACACTGGAGCTGATCTTTACCATGGACTAGGAGAGTTACCCGCACGCTTGTGCGGGCAGGAACTAAATAAAAAAAAATTAATTTAATTCTTTAAAATGTTGAATCAAAATTTAATTTAATTATATTTTAAAAACCTGATTAATTTTTTTAATTTTTATAGTAGTTCGTATGTTCAGACATAAATTATTTTTTTGTAAGTTTCGTATTAAATATTTTTTTTTTTCATTTTAAAAATAATAAAATGAATAGTTAATAAAATGTTTATAGTATTACTCTACATATGCAAAATATAAATTGAAAATTTAAAGTCCATTTTTTAAGTTTAATTGAAATTTTAAAATCCATTTATAAAGTTTAAGCCCAAATTGACCATAACAAAGTTTTAAATGAGCCAAATACAATTGTTACAGTCAATTTTAATTACTTTGATATAATAATTTGGGACAATATAATATGTAATTTTTTAAGACCACTAAAATAATATTTTAAGCAACCCATAAATATATTTTCGTTTAGACCATTTTATTTGGTACTACAAACATTCAAAATTATACTAAAGTTTGCATATACAAAAAGTTCATTAAGCCACCGTATCTTCATTTCTGAGTCCATTCTTTATGACTGAGTCTCCGAGCTCTCACTTTGATGCTCCATTACATGGTTTATGTAATAACGTCCAGCAAACTCAGACCTGTAAATATATTAAGTGTATGAAACAAAATTATTTTAACATCATACATAATCATATATAAAGTGTATAAAGTTATTTTTACATAATCAAATCTTACCAGTCCTTCGAACTGTGGTTTATAAAGATCTTCGAAGAGGCCAATGTGTTTTCGATACATGGTGCATCTATAAACATTTGCAGAGTGAATATATTAGTTACCTTATGATGATTATATCAGAACTATTTTATGTTACATACCTTCATATTCTCCGACCTTCACAAACCGCATTACACAAAACTCAGGTTCGGATTTGTATATGAGATGACACCTGTTTGATTGCCATTTAGACATGAATTCAGAAGCGTAGTTATCTTTGACACGACACTTCACAGTTTCATTCCTACATGTTTATCAAATTAATAAAAAATCTTAACAGAGACAATCTTAAAACGTAACTGTCCTAAAGGTAGAGTAAATGTCTTTTACCTGCAATTCAACAACGTGAAAACAACTTCATTACTTTTAATGGCACTCTCAGGTCTTCTTTTATCTTCCACATCTACTATACACCCACATACATCTAATTTGGGGGAAAAGATAGAATTTAGTTTTCCAAAGTGTTGCAAAGTTACAAAGTTAGGACACAAAGTTATAAAGATTACAACATTAATTCACAAGGGAGGGGCCAATACACAAAGTTACAACAAATCCTATAAAGATTCTAGATTCCCGAACACAAAGTTACAATTAACTATACTCACGGATTGTACCATATCAATATTAAATTAATTAACGAAACACTTACCAAAAGAGATGGGATGATTTATTCTTCCACGATATATATCATCCAAATCCTCGAATCAAAAGTAATTCTTTGGACTCAATTGTTGGACCATCGTCATAGTGGTATCGTCCGTGAATTTAATTTGATAAGGATGATGAGTATTCCTCTCATTCAGGGTTGGATTGATTACTTTGAAAGTTCTAATATCATATCAGTCACCATCGTCGATATATTTTCGGAGTTTAGCGAGTGTATTTGGTAAAAAAGTAGCTTCAATTGTGTTACCCTTCACAGTTTAATAAAAATTGTGTAAGAAGTCATATATATATAAGAACTGTTAAAAATTGAAATTTAAGTAAGAATGATGTTAATTAACGACGTTAACCTCTACATCCATAAGAAGCAGTACTTTTTTGTAAAGAACTCGCTGATACTCCAAGAATGTAAGACCTTGGCGTGTATACGCCAATTAGTTCTTCCGGGAAGAAGATCATCAATTTTATCGAATCTCATGATTTTCTCAAATTAGGGTTTTTCCTGTTTCTTCTCTGTTATCGAAAACGAAAAGTGGATTCCGGATTTGTAAGAATACAAATAGTCACGATTAAACGTTGCGTCTTAATCGTTTTAGTATCTCACCTTTTGTTTGACTATTAAATAATTTTAATATTTATTATTATCTATATATAATAGCAAACTCACTTTTGAGGGTCAAGTTTAATCTAACGGGTGAGATTGTTTCTACTATCTCATCTAACAGTCTAGAATTATTAATGATCCCAACAGTTGCAAGTTTTTTTCAATAATCGTGTACCCCATCTTTTAATTTTTACAATATTTTATTTCAGAGCTCTTTATTTTCACATATCTTTGTTTTAATATATATACAGATTTTTATGAACTTTGAAAAAAGTTTTTGTTCTTTGAGTATTATATTATTAATGATGTCACTTTTTGTTAATGATCTAAAAAATTGTAAAGTTTTGATCCAACATTTGTGTTTCTTCGTCGCACCCCCAATTTTCCATGTTGGCACCCGTTAGTTTTCATACCTTTTTGTTTTGCACCTTTTTTGTTTATATAAAATTGCAATGTTTTGATCCAATAACAAACCTACTTTTGGGGGTCAACTTTAATCTAATGGATGAGATTGTTTCTAATATCTTATCTAACGGTTTTGAATAATTAATGATTCCAACAGTTGCAAGTCTTTTTACCAATAATCGTGTTTCTTCGTCGTACCCTCATTTCACACATCTTCGTTTTCATACCTTTTTGTATATATATATATATATATATATTATACACATATTTTTTTGAACTTTGAAAAGATTTTTTGTTCTTTGAGTATTATATTATTAATGATCTCACCCTTTGTTAATGAACTCAAAAGTTGCAAAGTTTCGATCCAACAATTGTGTTTTTTCGTCGTTCCCCCAACTTTCCATGTTAGCACTTGTTAGTTTTCGCACCTTTTTGTTTCACACATTTTTGTTTCACACCTCTTTGTTTTGACACTTTTTGTTTATATTTATATACAGATTTTTATGGACTTTGAAAAGAGTTTTTGTTCTTTGAGTATTAATAATGATCTCACCATTTGTTAATGATCTCAAAATTTGCAAAGTTTCGATCCAACAATTGTGTTTCTTTGTTGCACCCCCAGCTTTCCATGTTGGCAACCGTTAGTTTTCACACATTTTTGTTTTACACCTTTTTGTTTATATAAAGTTGCAATGTTTTGATCCAATAACTGTGTTTCTTTGTCGTACCCCTAGCTTTCAATGTTTGCACTTGTAAGTTTTTGCATTCTTTTGTTTCACACCTTTTTGTTTCACACCTCTTTCTTTTTATATATATACAAATTTTTATGGACTTCGAAAATATTTTGTTCTTTGAGTATTATTAATGTTCTCATCCTTTGTTGATGATCTCAAAATTTGCAAAATTTCGATCCAACAATTGTGTTTCTTCGTTGCACCCCCAGTTTTCCATGTTGGCACCCGTTAGTTTTCATATCTTTTTGTTTTACACCTTTTGGTTTATATAAAGTTGCAATGTTTTAATCCAACAATTATGTTTCTTCGTCGTACCCCTAACTTTCAATGTTTGCACTTGTTAATTTTTGCACCTTTTTGTTTCACACCTCTTTGTTTTCACACTTTTTGTTTTTATTTATATACAGATTTGTAAGAACTTTGAAAAGAGTTTTTTTTCTTTGAGTATTATTAATGATCTCACCCTTTGTTACTGATCTAAAAAATTCAAAGTTTCGATATAACAATTGTGTTTCTTCGTTGCACACCCAGCTTTCCATGTTGGGACACATTAGTTTTCACACCTTTCGTTTTACACCTCTTTGTTTATAAAAAGTTATAATGTTTTGATCCAACAATTGTGTTTCTACGTCGTACCCCTACCTTTCAATGTTTGTATTTGTTAGTTTTCGCACTTGTTAGTATTCACATCTTTTTGTTTCACACCTTTTTGTTTCACACCTCTTTGTTTTCACACTTTTTGTTTTTATATATATACAGAATTTTATGGACTTTGAAAGAAAAAAATTTGTTCTTTGAGTATTATTAATGATATCATCCTTTGTTAATGATCTCAAAATTTGCAAAGTTTCGATCCAAAAATTATGTTTCTTTGTCGCACCCCCAGCTTTCAATGTTGGCACCCATTAGTTTTCCCAAATTTTTGTTTTACACCTCTTTTTTATAACTTTGTTTACATAAAGTTGCAATGTTTTAATTCAAAAATTAGGTTTCTTTTCGTACCCCTAGCTTTCAATGTTTGTACTTCTTAGTTTTCACACATTTTTGTTTCACACTTCTTTGTTTTCACACCTTATTGTTTTTATGTATATACAAATTTTTATGGAATTTGAAAAGAGTTTTT
>NC_025689.1:11590239-11592605 GCF_000633955.1 Camelina sativa
TTGTAATGTTTTGATCCAACGATTGTGTTTCTTCGTCGTACCCCTAGATATCAATGTTTGCACTTGTTAGTTTTTGCACATTTTTGTTTCACACCTTAATGTTTCACACCTTGTTGTTTTCACACCTTTTTGTTTTTATATATATACAGATTTTTATGGCCTTTGAAAAAAGTTTTTGCTCTTTGAGTATCATTAATGATTTCACCCTTTGTTAATGATCTCAAAATTTGCAAAGTTGTCATCCAACAATTGTGATCCAACAATTTTGTTCTTTGAGTATAATTATTGATCTCACCCTTTGTTAATGATCTCAAAATTTGCAAAGTTTTGATCCAACAATTGTGTTTCTTTGTTGCACCCCCAACTTTTCATGTTGGCACCCGTTAGTTTTCACACCTTTTTGTTTTACACCTCTTTATTTATATAAAGTTGCAATGTTTTGATCAACAATTGTGTTACTTCGTCATACCCTTACCTTTCAATGTTTGCATTTATTAGTTTCGCATCTTTTTGTTTCACAGCTTTTTGTTTCACACCTATTTGTCTTCACACGTCTTTTTTTATATATATACATATCTTTATGGACTTTGAAAAGAGTTTTTGTTCTTTGAGTATTATTAATTATCTCTCCTTTTGTGAATGATCTCAAAAGTTGCAAAGTTTCGATCCAACAATTGTGTTTCTTCATCGCATCTCCAGTTTTCCATGTTGGCACCCGTTAGGTTTCATACCTTTTTGTTTTACACCTTTTTGTTTGGAAGTTTAATACCTCATCTATTTTTTATTTGGAAGTTTAATACCTCGTCTTTTTTGGTTGGAAGAAAAACACCTCATTTAATTAAAACCTGTGATTTAATACTCAAACTAATAAATTTTGTTAGTTTCATACTTACGATTTTTTGACAAAAATAAAATTCCGTTTTTACCCTTAGTATATCAATTAATAATTAATTTTAAATGACATGGTATTAATTTATAATTTTATTTGAATTAAAATTAATAAAAAGAAATATTAAATAAACTTAATTTTAATTCAAATAAGCCTATAAATTAAGAAAAATTCTTGGGTTTACAAAAGAGTGATTAGGGTTTAGATTTTACAATTAAACAAAATTATATGTCGGTTTGGGTTTACAAAACAGTGGTTAGGATTTAGATTTTATAATTAAACAAAATTATATGTCGGTTTGGGTATACAAAGAGTGGTTTAGGGTTTAGATTTTACAATCAAACAAATTTATATGTCGGTTTGGATTTATAAAAGAGTGGTTAGGGTTTAGATTTTAAAATTAAAAAAATTATATGTCGGTTTGGGTTTATAAAAGAGTGGTTAGGGTTTAGATTTTACAATTAAACAAAATTGTATTTCAATCTGGGTTTATAAAAAATGATTAGGGTTTAAATTACATAATTAAACAAAATTATATGTCGGTTTGGATTTATAAAAAAATAATTTAGATTTACATATAATAATTAAAAACTATAATATAATGTTTAGAATTAATAACTTTAAAATTGAATGATATACAGATTTTGTTTCTTTAATTAATAATTTGTTTCCTTAATTAAGTGGGGGTGAATCCAAGAATTGTCCATAAATTAATACTATGTCATTTAAAATTAATTATTAATTGATATACTAAGGGTAAAAACGGAATTTTATTTTTGTCAAAAAATCGTAAGTATGAAACTAACAAAATTTATTAGTTTAAGTATTAAATCACACGTTTTAATTAAATGAGGTATTTTTCTTCCAACCAAAAAAGACGAGGTATTAAACTTCCAAATAAAAAATAGATGAGGTATTTTTAAGCTTTTTTCCCTTTTTGTTTATATAATGTTGCAAAGTTTTAATCCAACAAATATGGTCTTCTTCGTCGTATCCCTAGCTTTCAATTTTTGCACTTGTTAGTTTTCGCATCTTTTTGTTTTAGACCTCTTTGTTTCCACAACTTTTTGTTTTTATATATATACAGATTTTTATGGACTTTGAAAAGAGTTTTTGTTCTTTGAGTATTATTTCACACCTCCAAGTTTTAAAAATTATGAGTGTTATTTTCTTTTAATTTATCAATCAACATGATTCACTCATCTTTATTAAAATTTGGATTTATTTATTTATTGATTCATTCATCTAACTTTTGTTTGGTATCATTTTCCATTTATTCATGCATCAATCATCTCTTCCAATTATTAATCTAGGTAATTGATTGTTATTTCTTATTTTTCATAGATTTATATGTTTATATATTATAGCAAAGTCACTTTTAGGTGTCAATTTAAATATAAGGAATAAATTGTTTTTATTATCTCATCTAACTGTTTAGATTTATTAATGATCTTAAAAGTTGCAATATTTTGATCCA
>NC_025689.1:11593908-11623447 GCF_000633955.1 Camelina sativa
TATGTATACACTTTTTGATACAGCTAACAATTATATGTTTTCAAACAACATTGTTGAAACTAAATAAGATATAATCATGTGAAAATTTTAAGTAATATGTTCTTAGACCATCTACAATGTATTTATCTATTATTTTATAATATAGAATAAGTCAAAATTAGAAAATGGTTTTCTCCAATGTGAAAAATTATATCTGACTATAAAATAGAGGTAGTGTTAAAGATATTTAAAATCACTATATTTAAGAGAAGAAATATAATTCAAGTCTAAATATCCAAAATGATTATCCAACTACAAACCATCATTATACAGTCTCAAATACCTCTTTGAAAACAACATTTAAGTGTTTTATTCTGGCATTTTCCATCTTTATCTGTAATTAACACCTTTAATTCTTTTCTAGTTGTAACACGAGAGAAGGCAACATAAATCTGTCCATGTGTGAAAACCGGTTTCGGTAGAAACAATCCAACATGTTATAGCGTCTAACCTTGACTTTTGTTTATAGTAATTGCAAACGCCACAGTAACAGGAAACTGTCGTAGCCTTATACGAAAAGGAAACTTTGTAAATAGGCTTATCGCAGATGAGAGAATATATAAGCCTCATAAACAACAGGAATTATACAATGAGTTGTATAAGCCTTAGTATAACAACAGGAATATATAAGCCTCATAAACAACAGGAATTATACAATGTATAATGCCTAAACTGTCACTAATTCAATTCTTTTATAAATTTGTGTAGGCAAATATATATTTAAATAATAGTTCAACTAATTTAATAAACCAAAAAGTAAATTAATTATAAGGTTAAAAAGGATTTCAACAAAAATGTAAATGGAAAAGAATTAACTAAAAGAGAAGCTATAATTTAATCTTCAAAAATAGTATTTATTTTCCATTTTTAATAATTTAAAATGGGATTCAATTATTTTATTTTTTTGAGATTTTCTAATTTTCGTTAAAAAGATAATAATTCGTCTTTTAAACAGTTTATTTTTAAAAGTGAAAGAAAAATAATTTATTAAAATTACGTTTATATTTTCAGTATATATACATTTTAATTGTCAGGACCTTTTGTCTTATTTAGAATCTTTGTTCTTCCTTTTGGTGATAGAGTATCCAGCCGGAATAACATGGGATTTCCGGAGATTAACATCAACCCTATGAGATTTTGTCGAGATCACAAAAGATTGTGTCATATCATCAAATTAAATGGATATTTGTAGTATATCCTCTCGAGATTTTCAATTCCTTCTATCCAAATCAAACCGTTATAATTATCTATAGAAATTTAACATTTTAAAAAATATAAATTTTCTTGAAACAAATATTAACAAAAGATTTAAATATTTATTTTCCATTTAAAAAAATAAATAAATTGGATATGATATTTGATTTCTGTTTTTTTTCATCTAATTTTCGTTTTAAAAAAGAAAAAAAAAATTTAAAGTGAAACAAAATGTCTGTAGAAATTTACTAATTTAAAAAATAGGGATATTCTCAAAGAAATATTTGTAATATATTATAGTATTTATTTTCTATTACTTTTAAATTTTAAATCAGGCATAAAATTTAGATTTCTAATTTTTTTATTAAACAAAATGGGAAATTTACTATTTATTATATATTATTTATCCATCCAAAGCAATTTCAAATAAACATTAATTGTAACTTGTTAAAAAAAAACTCTTCTTAATCTTCCTTAATCTCTTTCCTTCTTGAAAATCTCTGAGATATAAAGTCCTGAATCCAATTAATATTCTTTCTTCTTCTTTCTATCAATTTAAGAGGAAGAAGGAATATTAGTCACAAATATTAGTCACAAAAATTTATTTAAATATTAGTCATAACAAACATTTAATTTATTTGTAAATAAAAAGAAATCAAAGTTTTTAGAAAATTACCATAATTTTTTTTTATGAATAGAATCCACCATAATGTTGTGCAACTATAATCATTACAAAAAATATTAGCAACAATATTATTTTAAAAAATTAAGGATTATGGTTAGCAAAAATTAATACTTGATGAATTTCATTATATTCAATTTTGTAGATCCACATGATCAATGATCATCCATGACTTCAACTGAAACAAAAAAAATTGTGTAATAGGTTACATATAAATAGAATTATAATTTAAATCTTTTTGTAAACAGAAAAAAATCCAAGTTTTTAGAAGATTACCATAAATTTGCTATGAACAAATCCACCATAATTTTTCTGCAGCTATAATTATTACAAAAAAACATTAGCAACAATATTATTTAAAAAAAATAAAGATTCAGATTAGCAAAAATTAATACCTGTATTTCATTATATTCAGTTTTGTAGATCCTCAATTATGATCAATGATCATCCATGAATTCCACTGAAACATAAAAATATTTATTAGGTTACATATAAAATTTTAGTAAACTACAAAACAAAATATAGAAAATAATACAACCTATATTTTTTAAAGATGGAGAATCCATAGACAAAGTCTATGATTGCTTGATCTTGCTTTCCAAACAACCACTACAAAAAAAAAGCATAAAAAATAGAATCCGATGAATCATATAAAATTGTCAAAAGTTGTGTTTGCTCATTTGCTTGTTGAATAAAAAATCATGGAATAAAAATATGATCATGTTTAACCAAAAGAATAAAATTGAATAACAATCACCACTATAAAAAAAACAAATAAAAACAATTATTAAAAATACTTTACCGATTTGATTTTTTTGCTTGCTTCATCAACTTGTTCGTCCAATCTTGTTTTTGATATACAAAAAACATTCTTGGTCAATGGAAGTACACCTAAAACACAACCAAACAGTACAAAATGAGTAAAACTTTTGATATGATTCAACATAATAATTAAAAACTATAGCAGCATAAAAATTAATCATGCAAAGCACCAAAGCATATGGATAGTACATCAACATGAAAAAAAAAATCAAAATCATACAATAGTAAAGTTGATTCATTAGAACCAAAATAATACAAAAGAAACATTATACTCTCAAAATATATGTTTAGCTTTATGAATCCGACTTCTACTGTTTTGGCTGAGCCTCTATATATATATATAGCTTAGAAGGAAAATCGTCATAATTATCTTTACCATTTTAATATTGTAAAAAATAGAAATTTTCTTTAAACAAATATTCGTAATATATTCTAATATTTATCTTCCATTTTTTTTAAAAGAGATATTGTGTAAATATATTAGATTTTCGATTTTGTAAAACAAATTTCGTTTTTTTTTTAAATTTTCATTTTTTAATTTTTTTTAAACTTAGAAAAGGGTAAAAATGTCCAATTTTGAATTTCATTAATGGCAAATTAGTAATTTTAAGTCTGAGGATGAATGTGGTGTGTTTCAGCAACCTAAATAGAGAGAAAAAGTTTCTCCGAAATATTTTTAAGGGCATTTTTCATTAAGGGCAAAGGAGGTCAATTTTTGTGAGATTGGCTGTGAGCTCTCTCGACTTCTCCTTTAATATATTAGATCGGAGCTGATTTGGTCAAGGGATGAGTTCATAAAATGTTTAGTTTTCATTTTTATTTCTATCGTTCTATTTACCAAGCACTTCTAGTTTCAACCTACATGTATTCATTGGTACTGCATTGAAGGAGTCTCATATTTGTAACATATGTGAGTTTTACTCTTCGTGGATTAATCATGCATCATCTTATTGTGGGAGAGTCCGGATTATAAGAGATCAGACTGGAGCTGATCTTTACCATGGATCGGAGCTGATTTGGTTAAGGGATGAGTTCATAAAATATGATCAGAGATGATTTGGCGAAGGGATGAGTTTACATGTTTTTCTTAAAATGTTTAGTTTTCATTTATTTTTCTATTGTTCTATTTACCAAGCACTTCTAGTTTCAAACTTGATGTATTGATTGGTAGGAATCTCATATTTGTTACATGTGAGTTTACTCTTCGTGGATTAGTTATGCTTTCTAGATGCTTTTCTTGGCACTCTACTCTGCAGTCATACAACCAATGCTGAAAAAAGGTTTAAACGACACCTTTTTAATCTCGTCAAAATTAAGCGCAGAATTATTATACAACTAAAATTACAACCGAAGAAAACATAGTACTGAAGAAAGAAATAATAATTATAATCTGGGCATAACCGAGGTCTTATGTTTTTAGTACAGCAAGCTTGGACTTTCCGCGGTGTTTCGGGCAGGGCTGGGGTTATATTATATAAACCACCATCCATATGCAGATAGTGCGGTCACAGCAGCTGGAAGCTGCAAAATTATACAAATATTTGTTCACTTTAGACTCGAATTATATAAACAAAAGAGAAATTCACACCCAAAGAAAGAGAGCAAACTTAAAGTCTCTGAAAATAACCTCAGGTAGTCTCTTTATTGAAGGGTAGTTATTTGAAAAAATATAGCATGGAATTATGTTGTAAGGCCTAAAATTTAGCTAGTTGTTTCACTTCACACTACAAGAAAACAATCGATTTGCTAGGAACATTTGCGAGGGAAATTATCCCTCGCAAATTTGCGATAGAATTGCGAGGCTTTTGCTACAAACATAAAGTCACTAGCAATTCTTCGCAAATTTGCGAGGGAGTGGGTCCTCGGAAATCCGTCGCAAATTTACGAGGAATTTACGAGATAAATTAGTATTTCTAGTAAATCTATTGCAAATTTGCGACGGTTTTGCGATGACAGTATCCATTGCAAAGTTTCAAGGGATTTGCGACGGAATTGCAAGAGTCATCGCAAATCCATTGCAAATTAAGAAAATAAAATTCAAAAAAGTAATTATAACATTTAATCGAATTTTATTTCAAATACATTTGAGTGTTCATAGGTTCATCAAATAAATTTCTAAACTTTTCAAAAAATTAAGAAAAATTAACTTATGTGTTTATATGTTTTGTTAATTTCACATCCCAAACAAAAACCCCAAACCCTATACCCCAAACTCTATACCCCAAACCCTATACCCCAAACCCTTAACCTAACTCAAAACCCTAAATCATAAACTCTAAACTTTAAAGTAAAGTTTAAACTTTAAAAATCCTAATAATACAAATCCTAATCATAAATTTAAAACAATATATGTATATATATAACTTTACACAAAATCAATCTTTTTAATATATATATATATATATTTACTTATAAATTTAAATCTCTAAACCTAAAATTCAGTTATTATATATATATGTTCAAAACTAAAATTCAAATATATATATGACTCTTTTGTGATTGTTTTGTGACTGTTTAACTATATAAATTAAATCAAATAATCCCAAATTTTAAACTTAGTACAAATCCTAAATCATAAACCCTTAAACCTTAGAATTTTAAACTTTGAAATTTAGAAATTAAATCGTAAATCAAAATTCAAATATGAAATATATTCAAAACTAAAATCCAATACTTAGAAAAAAAAAGTTTTCAAATTTAAAAAAAAAATCAAAATTCTCTAAAGCTATTAAAATAAAAAATCGAACCATTTTGTAAATATGCTTAACTCAAACGTTAAGCAAATTAATGAACATGCATATATATTTAACACAAAAGCTATGCAAATTAATGAATTTACAAATATGTTTAAGATATTTTGTCTACGTATAATATACCAAATAATACTCCAAATTACAAAATTAATAAACCAAAACAATGCTGAGTTCCCATTGGTTAGTTCATAGAGACATGGATTGGTCTTTTAGCTTATCATGCACCGTACTTTTTCTTTTTTTTTCCTTTCTCCTCTTCGTCACCAACCTCCTCGAGCAATCGAATATCTCTTCTTGTCCCTCTATACCCATATCACGAGATCTCATGACCAGCAATCTGAATTTGAACAAGTCGTCAAGGTTTTCACAATCCTCTTACCTACCTTTCTTCCTCGTATAATTCTCGTTTTGATTTTGATTTGGTGAAACTAATTTTACGTCTGCTTTCTAGGATCTAGATCTGTTGCCCGAAGATCCTTGAATACGAACTCCTCCTCTATCCCTGAATCCGAACTCCACCCAAAGATCCATAATTGAAGATGGAAAAAGAAATCCGGCGACAGAAAAAGAGTGCTAAAAGAGACGGTGGCGGTGCAAAAGGCTTGTGTCGCGAGTGGAGTGCTGGTTCTTCCCTTCCACCTGGTTGAAAATCTGCTTGGTTTGAAGATCATTTTTGAGGGATTAATTGGCCAAGAGGCCGACATACTAGCAGCTGGCAACGTGGGCTCGTCGGCAAACGGAATCTGGTTGCGGCTGCGTGTGATTAGGGCTTTTTTGTTTGTTGATTTTAACGTCCGGTTCAACCAACATTTTGTAACCAGTTCAATTCTGTAACTCTTAACCAATTCCCGGTTTGGGTGGTTTATTAATATTAGTTTTTATTTTAATCTGTCATGCGGTCACTAATTCTATAAATATACCTAATATATATATATATATATATCTAATATATAATAAAAATTAAATATATTAAATTATTTAAGAAAATATATAGTTTTTTTTTCAAAAATTTCCTCGTAAATCGTTAGCAAAATCTGCGGGATGTACTATGAACAATATTGCAAGGAATCTGCTACTGCTTTTAGTCCTCGCAATTTACGATTATTTTGCGAGAGATTTAATACCTAGCAAATATTGCGAGGGAATTGCAACGTTGACCAATTTGCCAGAAGCGAATTGCCAGGGATTGACTTTCCTCGCAAATCCCTTGCTATAGTTGTTTTGCGAGGGATTAGCTAGATATTCTTCCATCGCAAATCGATTGTTTTCTTGTAGTGTCAGTATGGGCTTCCAAAATCTACAGCAAAATTAAAGTAAGACAAATTATTGAAAAGCAGTATATATTTTTGGTAATCTATGCGACAGTATATATATATGCTAATACCTCAGAAGGCAGTTGTACATCTTTGGAAAGAAGCTCCAAGACTTTGAAGAGATCACGAGCAGTTTCACATGCATCTATAATGTGACTAAAACAAACAAAAAAAAGTAGAAGAGAAAGATATTTAAGAAGAAGCTATAGAGAAATTTGAAAAAACGATACTTGTAAAATTATTAATAAGCACAAACTCGATAGATCTACGACACTCATAAGTGGGAAAGGCGGCCTTGAGGGCATGGTAAGCAGCGTCTCTTCTTGAATGATCATTTTCTGTTGAAAAAAAGCATAATGAAAACCATTAAGAGAAGATTCCACATATTGCTTTTATGATAAACTTGTAGGATGATACATTCTTAATTTGTTTTATATATATATATATATATATATATATATTGATCATATAATAATAAGAGAATTACAAGAGTATTCCTAGACCTGCCAAATGATCAACGGGCAATGCAAAAATAGATAAACCTTTACCTTTCAAATATGTATATTGGTTGCCAATGATCTTGATCACAGCTATGATGTTTTTCTCGTAAAAGTCTAGACAGAAACTTTGCAAATGAGGTAAATCGGTATGAGGCTGAAACTGCCCTTGTTCACTTGTTTCATCATTCTAAGTCAAAAGGAAAATGATGAAAATATATATACAGAGAGAAAGATGTTGAGAAAACAACAAGGTGGATGATATAAAGAGAGATAATTATATGTGTACTTACCCTTCTGATCCAATACGTAAGGGTAAAGTTAAATTTTAGAACACCACCACCTAAAGGTAAACGAAATATGTCACTCATGCGTGATGCGGGGTAAAGCCTTTGTGACTCCTCATGCGCACCATGAACACCTTGATCATAGAAGGGCATCCATCTCATCAAACAAACAATACTGTATATGGGTGTTTACTAATGATCTTAATTAAGAGATTATATATAATGAGATTTAACATGCGCAAGCCTATTATATCACTACTCTTGGAGAGATTTGTTCCAAACTCACATAGATAACCAATCCGAGGATGGGTGAGATGGAAGCGATGGGCCAGGTCAAGGATCGGAGTACACGAGGTATGAGACGATGGTACCATCTCACTATCCGGCGGAAGACAAGTCGTCGTCTCTGTTGACATCTTTTAGATCTAGTAGGTTTCGCAAAAGGAGTTTTTAGATCTTCCTTAATTCTCCTCCCTATTTTTTTTGATCTTCTAGGGTTGTCGGTTCTCGCGGATTCTGGTTACAATCTGACAGACTTGTGTAATATATAACACACACATATGTGTCAAAGATTCTCGACTACAGAAAATGACGTAAATACCCTTTTGTGACGTGTTTGTGTGATCAATTTGTGAACTTTTGAAATGGGTTTGGTGTCTTGAAGGTGTTTTGTTCTTAGGCTAAATCCCCAACAGACAACTTTAAATTTCAGAGATGGTGGTATGTTGTTAAGACTTGGACTAAAACATTAATCCCTGCTCTCAAGTAAAGTCGTTTCTTCGATTGTTGGGTGCTCCTATACTTAAGAGCATATTTATTGGTGGGTTGTTAGAAGCTAGGTTGCACTGAAACGGGTACGGGAACATGAATCGGGTACGGAAACGGGGACGGAAAACGGCAAAGTAAAAATTAGTAGATACGGGTACGGCTTGGGTACTTCAATAAATGTATAAGAAAATATACCCATACCTTGAATAAGAGGGGATTAGTAAAGCTAATAGGAAAAGGAGAGAGGGGGAAAAAGTCTAGAAAGTAGAAAAATATAAAGAAATGAAAATATGCTTATGATATGAGTGCTTTGAATGAAATGAAATGGATGCAAATATCAAAAAATTCGATGTTATCTTCCCCTAAAGCATCTAAGACGTCCCCATAGAGTCCCCGTAGAGTTTCCATCCCCAACATGTCCCCGGTACGGGGACGGCTACCAAATAGACGTACCCGTGCATCATAGGTTAGAAGGGGAGTTCTTAAATTTTTTATGAATTAATTGTGTACTGTTTGGAATATAAGAATCCATGATCTCTTAGATAAAATTTTCTCTTTTATTGGTAGGTTCTTATTTTGGGTCTCTTATTTTTTAAAATATTGTTTTTTAAATTTAAAATTTTTAAATAGAATAGAAGTAGTATAAATGTGTAAACATTTAAGATTTTATAAAATTAGAAAATATTGCATTTTAATTATTTTTTTGACAAAATTATTGTATTATAATCTTTTGTAGTATATATTTGAAACAATCAAACTGCCTTAAATGTATTCCTATTCTATGCACAAAACAAAGATAATTACTGGACATACTTATAAATTGAAAGATTTTGTAACAAATGGACAAATTTTTCCTTCATTGAAACTGTTCTCACATCTAATATCGAAATCTTTAAATACAACCAACTAAACCAGAAATGGAAAACCAAAAGTTCAAACTAACACAACCGAATTTGAGAGTAATCCCGAAAATGGTCGTCGATCAGCTAAGCTCAAATATAAACAAAACACTGATCTCTAATATCCCCTGCACCATTTTAGAGAACTTCACGTTATTCAAACCGTTTTGGAATCCAGTCACAACAAGACAACAATTTAAGGTCAACATGATCAGCAAGTAGAAGTTGTTTTATAATTTAAGACTTTTAAACAAGACATGTCTCACTATCCTATACTATCCTCAGTTGTTAATAAGTGAAGGCTGGATAAAGAACCTACATGTAAAAAGAATCTTGGAACCGGATCAATCAAGATGGTAAATAAACACAAGTTACTCATTGATATATAACATGGATTCTTGGACAACACTATTATAACTCAGTTACATATTCAATGATGTAGTTGCACAACCTGAAATCATACAGCTACATAAAAACCAACCTAGAACTAACGGTTCGGTTCAAGGAGGAAACAAATTCCAACACTTTGTTTGAGTTCAGATATAACAACAACAACATAGTAGAAGCCTAATGAAATAATCTGCAAACATGATCCATATAAAAGCAACTAGCTTTTAGGTAAGCCCATCATCATAAGACTCTCTGAACTAAACTCAAATCCGTCGCTAGTTTAAGAAAAACCATATCTCACATATCAAAGCTTCAATCTTTTCAATAAAAAATTTGAGAAAAACATACTCGCTAGTGATGAAGCTGATGAACTCAGAGACGCATTCCTGAACAATGTCTTTAGCATCTTTACCAATCTTGCCATTAGAAGGCCAAAGCTTTCTTCATGATCCTGCTGATGCTAGCTATAATGCTGATGTGGTATTGAAAGAGAAAAGAGAATCATGAAGTCAAGAACACAAACAGTTACAAAATCAGTGATATTGAAAGAGATATTGTTTTGACAAAATCAGTTATATAACATATCCATCTTCAGACTTTATCTAAACTTAACCAAAACGGATCATCATTAGCTTACACAAATAACAACACCAAAAACAACTAATCAGAAGATCTTCTGTTGAATCAAGTTAGTAACTTTAATCAGCATATCGGCGAGACATGAAGGCCAAATCTTTTCAAATTCATCATAACCAGAGATTAAGAAGACAACATCTACTAATCATATGGATCATATCGGAACACCAAGAACCCTAATGAACTAACAAACATCAAATAACCCTAAATTGCGATCCAAAATCAAAGAACACTAATCATAAAACACTAATCGGGATTGATTCAATCACTAATTGTATTGAGAAACTTACCCTCTGATTCCAATTGATTCAATCTCGTCCGATTGAGTGGACTCCAAATTCAAATCTTTGTCTTTTCGGGACTTCAATCGCATCTGCTCCGACCGCGACATAAAAATTTTATCGCGACACGAAGAGAGAAAGAGAGAAAGAGAGAAAGAGAGAAACCAAAAAAGTTTTCGCGAAACAAAAATTATTTTTAGCCTTCTCTATTATTCTCTCGTCCAACCAAAGAGAGACACGTACCGTCTCTTACACCCGAAGAGAGTCTACTATATAAGAGGATCTCTTCAGTTTTTTTTTTTGTTTCTGATTTATTTTTTCTCCAAAAAATACTTAAAATCCCACTAACAACCCCTTATATCCCACCGATAAACATGGTCTAAGGCCCCTAAATTATGCTTGTGGTTTTGTCTTAACCTCTCTCTCTAGTATTAGGTTTTACTAACAGGATAGTGTGGCCAATCTAAATTATTGTTTTATCCATGTTCCATGGTGACATCAACCAAACTTGTTTAACGATTTGTTTTGGGTTTGCCTAAATAATTGTTACCTTTCTCCACATTTAAAAAAAAAATATATTTCGTATTGGGCAAAAGGTCGACCAGATTTTATGGAATCACCATAAACTTATAGAGAGAATTCAGATTCTCCCTCATAGGAAGACAAAGATTTACTTTTTAATTGGTGTATTTTATAGATTTAAAATTTACCCTACCACCATTATTCGATTTCAAGACTGAAATCTTTGTCGATCTAATACCTCACATAAAACCAAACTATCAAATAGTAAACCAATCATTACTAGTATTTTTGAAGTACATTTTTGAAATAAATTTTCATTTTCAACACAATTGCAAACAATGTCATTGACTTTAAAAGATAAGAAAATTTATCTACCTAATTATATGTAATATTTTAAAATATAATAAAAGGTATTACTTACCAAAACTTCAAAATCAATTATGTATGTAATATTATATCCTAAAAGATAAGAATATTTATCTACCTAATTCAAACATATATATATGGACTGTCTTTTCACTTTTACATGATTTTATATTCAAATTATTTTTAATTATTATATAATACATTTAGCTGATAAAATATGTGAGTTTTCTGCATATGATGTAATTAAAAAAACGGACACAAATTACTCAATCGATAAATAAAAAAATGTGTGTACAATATTCCACATCGCTTGAAAAAAAAAGTTAATAAAAATTTAAAATATGAATAAGATTTGTGCTATTATGAAGATTCAAATATGATAGCTACTTAAACCTTATAAGAAATTTAAATATTATAAATATTTCAACTATAAAAAGTTTAAACTTTATAAAATGTTAATAATGTTAATAATATATTTAAACTTTTATGAAGTTTCAATATTATAAATATTAAAATTTATAAGAATTATAAATATTATAAATATTTAAACTTTATAAGAAACAAAAGTTTTATAAAATGTTATAATAAATGGTTACCATCTTAATAAATATCATACTAAACTCATTCTAATTCTTATAAACGAAACAATAAACATTAGTTTGTCGTAGGAAAATTTGTAGGCAAAACATAAGCAATATGAAAGGAAAAAAATGTCGAAATAATTTTGTGGGAAATTTTACTACAAAACAATAATCATATGAAATTGAAAAGAATATTAATAGAATGTTTTTAGTTGGAAATATGGTAGGAAATTACTGTGTAGCCAATTTATTACGAAGCTCATTTCTTACCAATTTATTATGAAATATGTAATATGTTTAATAATATTATATTACAAAACTAATTACTATAATAGATAAAAATTGATCTATGTAATATGTTTAATAATATTATATTAAAAAGCCACTCTAGAACCATTCGGCTTGACAAAAAAAAAAAACTATTGGCCTTTAGGTACACAAGTAGAAGGATCGCTAGCTCAAATGCCTTGACGAAGTGACTACGGGAATAAAACATGTAGCTTTCTGCAAACTTGGTATGGAAAACCACAAAGCCACGACCAATAGCTCTACATTCAGCACCTTTGTGCAACAATATTTTTCCAAAGTAATGATATTTTTACCAAGTGAAATGTGAAAAATATGGGAGGAAGGTGCATCAATATAATGTCAAACAACGCTCTAGGGAATCCTTTCTCAACGCTAATCACCATTAGCATAGGAAAAACCATTAAGAATAAACCAACATGCATGATTGATTGAGACGAAATAACTTATTGAAGAGGTTTGGAGTCAAGAATAGATGAATGTTTCCACATTTCTCCTTGAAGACCATTAAGAACGCGATACAACTGACCATATAGATACAACAATCAAGAACATTATTGTACCTAGATTACACAAACCTCAAAAGTGCTGACAGGAAAAATACTTGTTGAAGTTGAATATGAAAATAAACTTAAGAACATTTTTTATCTTAGTTGTTTGTATCTTACTGAGCAACAACGAAATCATATAAAATATCATAATTAAAGAACAAAATATAAAATCTTGAATGAATATAAGGAATATGCCATGGATCAAGGGTTTAAGTGCAATAATTAGCTGGAAAATAAAAGTATTTTTTTATTTTAATAATATAGATTATTTTGTATCAAATCGTCATAATTGTTTTCATTATCTTAAGAAATCATACCAAGAATGGGTTGTTTAGGTATGAAAATGCGAGTAATTAGTGGTATATATAGAGTAATTAATTTTATAAATATAACTAATTTTGCATCAAATTGTCATAATTGTTTTCATTATCTTAGGAAATCATACCAAGAATGAGTTGTTTAGGTATGCCATGTAATGCAACAACAAATGAGGAGTATATAAAGTAATTAGTTTTTGTTTGTTATATATTATTGATTTTATGCATAAAAATTGTAATAAATAACACATATATTATATATTTAATTAATTAAATGATAATTACTATTATCCTTTCTATTGAAATCTTACCAAGAATGAATACTAAGATTTAATTTTGAAATTAATTTAGTGATTAATGGTATATGCGAATTTAAGAAATGTGCTTATGTTAATATCCGCTAGAAACATGCGGTCAAATGACTTGATTCCTTTAAGGTTTGTTTATTTTGTTCCCATAGTACCCTTAATTGCAAATGAATCTTTTTTTTTGTCACGAAATTGCAAATGAATCTATATTAACATTTTTTAAGTACATTTTGGTTTACGGCCTTTAAGTTTTTTTTATATTTAATTTGTTTTATTTACAACATTAACCCCTAACGATTTTTCTAAAATTACATTTCGTAGAAACTCAATTAATGGAACTATTTAAATCGACTTAATTTGATACATTTATTGCCATAAATAGCTTGACAACATCTATATATTTCGATTTTTCCAAAAAACAACTCTACGCATTAAATTTTTAATCCCATAAAATCTTCAAAACTATTTAATAGATCTTTAGAGACTGTATGATCTCTTAAATTTAAATTACACAGCTGAATTTGAGTAACAAATGATTATAATCGCAATACTTACTAGATTAGGACCTGCGGTACATCGCGGGGAAAAATTATTTATAATTAAAATATTAAAATTATAAATTGTATTTGTTGGTTAAATATGTTATAATTATATAATAATTGTTAAATAAACAATATAATACCGCAATATAATTAATTTTTTGTAATCGTAATTTAAATTTTATTAGATATGTCTATTCTCTGATACTGACAGTGTTAACAAAATAATGAAACGATGTTTTACCCGTGTAACACCGAATTACTGCTATTTTTTAATTTATATAAATATCGATAAAACCCATCCCGCTATATAACCCCATTCCGAGATATTTTAACTCACACTATATCATCTTAACTTTTAATATTTATTGTGTATCTACGGTATTATATTATCATATTTAACTTGTTAAAAATTTAAATATTTTTCATATTTAACCTTTTAAAAATCTTTAAAATAAAAAACCGCAATAAACCAAATAAAAGTTTTTAAAGTTTGAATACCTGATAAATCAAGAGTCTATTCATTTGTATTCAGAATTATTTTGGCAATTGAGACATTAATGTCGTAGTTATTGCAATATAATTTTCCTGAAATTTTGTCTACAAATTCATTTTCCGGAAATTTCATCTAGATTATTAGCAAAAGAGTATATTTTCGCGGATTCTATAAAATTTTGGACATCGTTTTGTCTACAACCTAAATAAATGGATGCCCTTAAATTATGAATTATCAAGAGGCCCATAAAATACTAAGAGGTCCATATAAAATTGCTAGAGGTCACTGAATTAATTGCATTAGTAGCATTAATTGCTAAAACTTTCCTTATTAGTATTTTTGAGCAAAAACTGCTGCAAAAATAATAGTATAGATTATAACGTTAATAAAGTTCATAAAAACAGAAACTCAAATTTAGAAACTCAGTAACCGGGTATATTTAATTTTAGCATCAAGAAATATATTTAATATAATATATATCACGTTAAGAAACTGAATATTATTTTGCGATAATTTTATCAACTCAAATAAAATTATGTTAATAATACTAAAATCTCTCTTTTATTGCTACGGATCGTAAACTTCTTGCTCATCAAGCATTTTCCATGTATAAATATCAACTTCACAAACGAAACACAACACCAACAACCAAAACCACTAATATGACGGTTTTAAAACACGGGTTAAACCACTAATATGACGGTTTGTTTTTATATGGCAGGACATATTATTAACATAACGGTTTGAATTAACATTAGTAAAAATATAAAATATTATTAATTTGGTTTTGAAACACGGGTTAAATCTTCATTTAATCATTTGGTCAATACCACTAATATTAGAATATTAAACATATTAAATCAGGGTAATTTAACTAAAATTTTGTAAAACAATTAAATCATTGGTAAAATTGTGACTTAATCCGACAATAGCTTATAAATTACATATTTATGTATTTATTCCCACTATTATTGTTCTAATAACTGACAATCCAAACAAAATTATTATTTAACTAAACAAAACAAACTAAATAGAAAAAACAAATAAAAATTAAAATGTTATTATTTTTTAAAAAAATTGTCACGCGGTGTACCGCGGGTTAAACTCTAGCTTTACATTTAAACCAATGACTGAATATTATTCAAAATAAAGGTTTCTTTATAATAGTAATTCAAAAATGTTAATATATATGATAGTATTTTGCAATAAAATAACATTAGAAACTATTATTTATTATGTCTTTCACAATATGTGTGGTATGCTGAGGTAGAACGTATTTATATATCTAAATTACCTAATATATTTCAAAATCATCGTTCCAATAACGAGATACTCTTAATTTGGAGTTGAAAGAAATTAAAGAATATTTGTCTTTTGTTAAGCAAAATCGAGAGTTTTAATATAATAAGTGGCAAACGATATATTTACAAAATTATGTTGATGAATAAGTTAAAACATATAGTAAAGTTTTAAAAAGCCAAAAAATATTTTATTTGGACGTTTAATACCTCGATTTTTTTGGTTAGAAGAAAAATACATCATTTAATTATCGTTGGCTTAAAAGTATTTAATCTTTATAGTGTTGCTAGATTTTAATCTACGGTTTAACAGTGTTTAACGGGCGTCACAGATCATCAATCGACCCTCAAAATTGAATCACGCGTGTTTACATCAGTCAGTTTACTTTATTTCCCTTTACCAAATTTTCATTCAAGTATTTTAAATTTTAATTTTTGTTCTATTTATGTTATTGATATATTTTTTTAATGGTTGCTTCGTGTCTACATGCTATAGTAGAGGAGATGGTCTTAGAGCTATAATCTATGTATGTGACATATCTGAAACATTGCTCAATCAAAATATAAGCGAACGGGAAAAGAAATGCAAATTTTCTCGAAGTCCAGTTCACAAAGGGCATAGATTAAATTGGCGAGGGACGCATAGCTTCCATCAAAGTGGGAAAAGTCAGCAAGGCATGGTCTTTTGATGTTACGGATTTAAGGCTTCCATCGACAATTCCGATCATGTGTAGGAACAAACGTAGATATTGTTCACATATATTGGCATCAAATTTTTTTTTGGTAGGAACAAAAGAAACCAATTTATTATTATTATTACATTATATAATTTCATTACAAAAAAAAAAAAACGAAGTGAAAAGCCACATCACTCTAGTTATACAGAACCCAGCCTTCAAAAATAACACCGTTGGGTCTTTTGACGAGATGGCTCTCTCTTTCAATATCTATTATATTCTACACATTTTTTAAAAAAGTTAATTTAAAGAATAAATGAAATGAATTAATAAAATTTCGACCAAAAAAATGAAAGAATAAATAAACACTTTCGTTTTTACCCCATCCCTAACTTGAAGCCTAAGCAAGTGAGATGCATCTACGATAAACCACTCGTGATCTCATCTTGTGTATTTTGGAGTCTTCTCTCCACACGTTGCCAATGTCTTGAGCGATGTCAACGGCGTCTGCTGATGCTCCAGCCAATCCTTTCCTCGTGAACCCAGCCGCGTAAAGTCCTGATTTCCCTTTCCATGCATTTGGAAACGCTGATTTTGGAAACCCGTTTTTGGAAAACAAATCATTTTCCTAGAAAAATATCAAAACAGACAGAGTCAGTTGATTGTTACGCAAGAAACCAAACAAATCAACTTGTCCAAATTCAAAGTGTTTTCTCACCTGAAGCCATGAAGGGACGTTGCTACGGTAACCAGTGGCGAGAACCACGGCGTCGAGATTTAATCTCTGGCCATCAACAAACTCCACGTGGTTACGATAGAACCGTTTGATTCCAGGGACGACATCTACATCACCGGATTTGATTTTCTCTATAGCTCCAATGTCAAGCACCGGAGTCTTCCCTGTAACCACTTTGAGCTCCATTGGTCCCATATTGGGCCTCTTTACCCCATACTTTGTCAAATTTCCCAAAATTAGCCATGCAAGAATCAGCAGAAGCTTGTCTACTAGCCATAGAGGTAACCACTTCATCAGCATCATCGAGATTTCGAAAGTCGCTTTGCCAAAAATCTCCCTCGGCAAGACATGAACCTGGTCGAAATACCTAATAAACAGTTTAGCTCTAAGCTTGAAAGTACTTTTTAAAGAAATATTAAATAAATAAATCATTTAAGTTTTATTTTAAAATTTTTAAGAGAATTGAGTTTAAAGCAATTCTATACTTAAGCATTGTATAATCACTTACCGAGCTACGAACAACCATGGAGGGATTAGCATTGTGATTAGCGAGATCAAGCGAAACTTCCATACCGGAGTTTCCACATCCCACGACAAGAACACTCTTCCCTCTATACTTCTCGCCGGATTTATACTCACAAGAGTGAATCACCTCACCCTCAAACTTTGTCGTGAGCCCATCGATCTCCGGCACAACTCTCTCGGCGTTTTCTCCCGTTGCCACCACCAGCCACCGGCAAATATACTCCATCTCCGATCCAGCAATGGATGATGTCGTTGTCGTCTTGATCCGCCAGAGACCACTAACCTCGTCGTACCGAGCGGATTGAACACACTCGTTAAATTGCGGACTAATGTCAAACCGGTTTGCGTAAGACTCAAGGTAGTCAATGAACTGCCGTTTCGTTGGGTATTCAGGGTAGTTTTCCGGGAAGGGCATTTTAGGTAATTGACAGACGTTTTTGGGTAGATGAAGTTTGATTCTGTCGTAAGTTCGTCTCTGCCACAAAGAAGCTATGCAATCTGCTCTCTCCAATACCACAAAGGGAACGCCTTGCTCGTGGAGGCAAGCGGCCGTGGCTAGCCCCGATGGCCCTGCGCCGATGATAACTGGACCGTTAACCCAAATGCACCGTCTTCGGTCGGAGAACTCTTCACTGCCCATGAGTCTAAACATGTTGTCCATTCTTAAAAGGGCGTGTCTGATCAAATCTTAAAAATATATATGCAGCGTATATAGAATAAAGTTTGGGGATGCTTTTGATCGAATTGAAAACTGTTGGTAGTGAAATTGAATAAGGTTTTTGTTTTCGTTGTATAAGAATATTGAGATGTCGTGGACTGTGTTTGGAAGTAGAAGCAGTGTGGGTGTGTTTATATAGTGGGACAACAAACAATGAGGAAGCTGCATTTGATCTGCGACGTTGCGCGTTGAAAGTGCATATCTTTAACCCCTTAACTAAATGCAAAAAGTTCTTCAAAAATGTAGTAGGTGATAAATGTTGTGGCGGTACTGATTAAATAGCTTTCGGTATTACAAAGATATAGTTTAAAATTTAATTGAAATGTGAATAGACTACGTACGTACACATGAGCCATGAGCTTTATAGGACTTATAATTGAAAAGTTTAAACCTACTTGTAATATATGTATAGTAGAAGTGTACAAGTGTTAAGATGATCGAGCACACATCACAGGTTTACACTATTTTTTAATAACCATTCTTGGTCAATTTATACGAACTTAGCTAGGTTTATTATTTCTTATTTATAGTTTCTTTTCTCCTTTAATATTAGTATTATTCGCTTCATATCACTTTCTATGATTCTTCCATTAAAAAATTCATTTCAAAATGGAAAAGTTGGAAATTCTTTTTCAAGTGCTCTAATTTATTGAACGTAGTGGATGTATATATGTACTACGATGGGCGAGTTATGATTGTATTTAGTTCTTTAAAAAAACATCAATACATATATATATATATATATATATATAACTTCTTGGAAGCACAATATATATGGAAAAGATTCATATATAAACGTGTTTGATCTCAAATAATTTGAAATTATTAAATATGTATCGTACTACTTAAAGGGAGAAGATTCATATTTGTGTTGATGGAGGTCTCATTTTCAATTGTTTCTCCTATAAGCCACAAGCTTGACTTGAGCTGAGACTTGTGTGCGGATGTAATGTAGCGTTCAAGTCTATTTCTTTTGGTTTTCGGTTTTGTTTCAGGTTTGGTGTTTTGATTTATTTAAATTAGCTATGATTACTAGTTGTACCTGCTTTTGTTTTGCTCTCATATCTTTTTTTTTTTGTTCAACATCAACTATTTATTAACCAAGAAATTATATCAAAGGTACTTAACATTCTCCTCTAAAAAATTAGACCAAATGCAATGAGTCGATCAAATAAAACCCTGAATCACTAGCGGATCCAACACTACCTAACAGATATCAATTATATCTGAATTCATTTATTAGAGTTAGTATTGTCCACTCTTTAAGGAGAGATGTATCCAACGCCAACGGTGCCTTCATTGATTTTACCACTGTTAGCGACGGAGGCGGAGGAGAAATGAAGGTTGACTTGTCGGTCTACTAAAAGACATTTAACTTTAGTGTTATCTTTCCAAGAATTAAATTAAACAAAACAATTAGTTCACTGTTGAGTAATATGAATCTGTACTCCTAGATAATCTAATAATTAGTTCTCTTTCTTACATACTATTTGACATATACATACATGAATATAAGACAACTACACCCTCATACATAATTTTTTTCTTTTTCTTTTATGTGTTTGTCTTCTCCGGCAAAACATCACTAGCATCAAATAAATCATAATCTCTTGCCATCTATGTTATTTTGATCATGAATTTGAATTTGTGGTGGAGAGAAGGTTGATATGGTGGTTCCGATTTTGATTCCATGAAGATCAAGCGAAGATGTGGTGACAGGGTGGTGGTACAATTTGGATTCCATGAAGATCAAGGCCAAGCGGTGGCCGTGACGAGTTCAAATCTCGGTGGTGGTTCCAATTCCGATTGGAATTGTGCAGAGAGATGACGACGGAGGAGCTGTGATTGTTGAATATTACGACGGTAGTGGTCCTCATAGATATGTGATACTCTTTTTTTTTTTTTTAATTATTACTCATAAAACCTGAGAATGAGATAATTGCGATGCTATTTTCATCACCAGATTTCATAGGTTTCTTTTGGCTGTTTAATATCTGATCCGGTTGGTTAGGATCCAGTGCATCCATGGTTTAATTATTAAACTTTAATATGATAACTTGTTTTAACATGTTAATTATGCATTTAACAAATAATATATGAAATTTTACGCTATAACAATTGTTAGTTGTTATCATGTTAATCAAATAGTTATCACACAAATACTATATTGTATGTAGCTCATTATATTATGTATATGATATAACAAACGAATTACTGCGATAAATATAAGTTTACCACATTATTGATAAACATATCGCGATATAATTTGATGTAACACGATATATATGTAAGCTTATTGATATATATATTTTGTTATCACGTTAACTAAATACATAATTAAATTCTATATCTTTACTTATGTATTTCATGAACATTTTTGTCAAACTTATCACGATATAAAAAGACTTAACAAGATATATATAAACTTATATGTATATATATTGTTATCGTGTTAATCCAATAAATAATCATGTTCTTACTAAAACATTATAATTATACATTTAACAAATAATATATGATTTTTTACGCTACAACAATTGTTATTTGTTAACATGTTGATCAAATAGTTATCACACAAATACTATATTGTATGTAACTCGTTATTTATATATATGATATAACAAATGAGTTACTGCGATAAATATAAGTTTATCACATTATTGATAAATATATCGCGATATAATTTGATGTAACACGTAAACTTATTGATATATATATATTTTGTTATCATGTTAACTGAATACATAATTAAATTGACAATCTCAGATGAACAGTATTATTGGCCAGAACAGTATTATTGGCCGGAACAGTGTTATTGATATCATATCATCGATTTTATAAAGAGATAAAATAATTTTGTGTCTAATGGCATTTCTGTAGTTAACATAAAAAAAAAAGATAACTAAGGAAAAAAAACAAAGAGAGAAGAGAGAACTAAATATGAAATAAAGAGGGCTACAGATATAATTTATTTTTTTCTTCTGGGGTTACAGATTAATATAGCCCTTCATTATACTACAAGAGTTGACTTATCCCCTCTTTAATAAAAGGGAAGTAACTTCAACTTGGTAGACCATATAATATTAATGTAGGTTATAACTAAGATTAATTATTTGATAAGTTATATGGATTATTATTTGATAGGTTATATAGATTTAGGATTATAATCCTCTTAAAAAGATATTCCAAAGAATAAAATAAAATCTCAAATAATAATGAACTAACTATATATAGACAAAAAAAATCTCAGAATGTAATAGAAATTAATCACTCCTCCGTACATTATAAATCATTTCCGATTATACTAAAAAAAAAGTCTTACCTAACTTTATCAGAAAATTATAACTGGGTAACAGGTAAAAATTTAAATATTTAAATTCATTTCATATATTTTTTTTGTTGAATTGTATAGTTTTATATACTATAATAAACTTTTTAAATAATTTAATTTGGAATCTTTAAAAATAGTTTAATTTGATATTTTTAAGAATATCATAAATATATGATAGATCAAAAAGTTAAAAATTATAAAAACTCTAATTTGATTTGTTATAGCACAGATCAATAATATGTCAATATAATATGAAAAAATTTCAAGAAATATGATTTCTTGCTAGAGCATGGGCTAAAATTTCAAAAATATGATTTCTTAGATTAAATTTAACTTTGAAATAATGTTGTTTGGTAGGCTTTCTCAGTCATGATGATTTTGACAAACGTTACATATTTGGTCCTAGAATTAATATGTGTTATACTATAGGTTAAGTCATAAAATTAACAATCAAAATACAATATATAATTTTAAACAGTAAACAAATCAGATAAAATTAACAAACAAAAATTGATTTTTTTATTACACAACTTAATCCGCGTTATACCACGGGTTAAAATCTAGATATACTAGAATATATCATACATAATAGATGTTATTTTCATAAGTCATATTCAGTATAAGATTTCATGCCATAATATTCCATAAAAAAACCTTATAAAACAAATAAAATAATCATATATACAATGTTTTAAATAAAAATTACCAAATAAACAAAAAGAAGGAATTTTAACCCGTGCTCTCTAGCACGGGTCATATTCTAGTTTGTTTAAAAGAGACAAACCAAAAAAACACTAAACGCTGTCAAGAAAAATAAAATAAAAACTAAATATTTTCCCGAGGATTAAAGTAATTGTGCTTATCTGAAATATTTATTTTGATTCTAAAAAATAATTTACTAAGGAGAAGAGAAAAATTAAAAAAAAAAAAAAACTTCCATGGATCCTGTCGATCGATGCTCTCACATGTTAAGTGTATATGATTAAAAGGCGAAGAAAAAGAGAAGAAGGAGACGAGAGCAGTTGAGATGGCCTCTCACTCACAGGTCTGTTTTGTCTTCTTTATTGCCACCATCACTTATCTCTCTCTCTCTCTCTCTCTCAATGAATTTTATAACAGGTTTTGGTGGAAGAGAAAGCAAGTGTTAGAATCTTGACATTAAACAGACCCAAGCAGCTGAATGCTCTCTCCTGTAACATGGTATTGAATCCGATCCTTCCCCTTGTTTGTTTATTCATCCATTTTGTGTACTAGCAAGTAATTACATAATTGGCTTGAACCAACCATCTTTAGATCTCTCGGTTGCTGCAACTGTTCCTTGCATATGAGGAAGACCCTAGTGTGAAACTTGTCATCCTCAACGGTCAGGGAAGAGCCTTTTGTGCTGGTGGCGACGTTTTACCTCTTGTTCGTGACATCGTCCAAGGTATATCAATATATTTTTTGTTTTCCTTTTGCTGAGTTTCAGCTTCTACGTATTATTTCTGTATATTTGCGTGGATTAGGCAAATGGATACTCGCTGCTGATTTCATAGTATATCAGTACACTCTCAACTTTGTTATGGCAACGTATAGCAAAGCTCAGGTCTCATCATATATACTCATAGTGTATCAATTTTTTTAATTAGTTCGTTAATTAATTCGTTTTGAAATTATAGGTATCAATTTTGAATGGTATTGTCATGGGAGGTGGAGCTGGTCTCTCCATCCATGGTAGATTTCTATTGCAACTGAGAACACGGTATTCTTTTCTTATACATGTCCATGGATGAAAAATAGAGATAGCTTTTAAATATGATTATATATATCTTTTGAGTTTCCCCAAGGTTTTTGCAATGCCTGAGACAGCTTTGGGGCTCTTTCCAGATGTAGGCGCCTCCTACTTTTTGCCAAGACTTCCTGGATTTTTTGGTAACAATATTAAACCATTTTTTTTATATAATTTGTAGGGCTGGCCGTTGCCTAAAGCTGGCAAAAGGCTGGCCGTTGCCGACAGCTCGCAAAATCCATGTTTATAGACATTGTTTTACAGATTTTTTTATGCATTCCTCAATTTAAGTGTAATACTTGTCAAATTTTTAATATACTTCTTAAAACATAAACTAATATTATGTCATAGATTTTTGGACAATGTTTTTTTGTTTGACTTTGTTTTTTCTTTTTTGGCCAAAATTTGACTTTGTTTCTTACTGAGTTTCTGAAGTATTTTTTTCTTTTTCTTTTTTTAATGCATTAGCTAGGAATCTTTATCTTCAGGGCTGGCCCTGGTTTTAGCATGTCCACAAAAGTTCTTATTTCCCTCTCTCTCATCGTTCTTGTCGTCTTGTCTTCTTGTTTAGGAGAGTATGTTGGCCTCACAGGAGCTAGGTTAGATGGCGCGGAAATGTTTACTTGTGGGCTTGCTACTCATTTTGTGCCTTCAATGGTAAGAAGTTCTTTTGCTTACGTAATTAGTGTCCCCCACTGGCCCACTCCCCAACTTAACAAGATGCTAAAACAAAAATGACTTTTAAATTTTATTTTTGGAACTAGTGGTCTGTGAAAGTTGGTTAGGGGTGAAAAAAAGTAAAAAACCATAACCCAAAAACCGAACCAAACTAAACATATAGAAATAAGTTAGTTTGGTTATGGTTTGTTTAGCCTAAAACCCCATTTAGAGGGGGGTATTCAACTTGTTTTAAGGATTTTGTAAGATTTTAATATTTTAGAATTTTGTAAGATTTAGGAGATGTTTGGGAGGTTTGATTGTATTTTAGATTTATTTTTATTTTTATTTTTATTTTAGAAAATGAAATGTGATTCTATCAGATTTTATGAGATTTTGATTGCTATTGATTATTATTAATCGCTTATTTGTGAAGAACTGTCTATATAGACCAGAACAAAAACAAAAACAGAGTAATTAAGCTAAAAAGCTGTCCGGCCACTGTTTTTTGTTTTGCCGAGTCTTTTACGTTCATCATGGCTTCCACCTTCCAGCTTCAGCATTTTTTCTAGCTTAATTAATCACTAAACTCCATAGACTGTCTATCTAGACAAGAACACAAAAACAGAGTAAGGAGAGAGAGAAGCAAACGTGATAGAGAGAGAGGCAAACTTGAGAGAGAGATAAGCAAATATGCTCTAACGAGTTACGTAGGATTATTGACATTATCAGCTCCTTTAATTCTAAGGTAACGACGCTTCAACTAAACCGTCTTTTTGGGTGACATTATGAAGCTTGGATCTGTACTGACGAGCTTATCAAGTCATGACTTTTTGGTCTCGTCCATGCTCTGCTCATGTCACCTCTACAACCAATCAGTTATCTGCAAAAAAATAAGTGTTGAAGACAAGGACGTATACCATATTCACACTCCATCTTCATAAACAGCTTATGGCCTTCATGGACTAACTTGGAATGACTGCAGGCCGATAGAACTGCAACCATAGTTACATGGTCAGGTTTAATACCGGAACTGATCATCTCCTCGAACAGGGCCAATGCAACTCTACCTTCACCCTGAATTCCGTATCCATCTATCAAGGACGTGTATGTTACTTCGTCTCATAAAGTTAGATACTCGCTTTGCAGCTACGATTTTTCCCGATTTTGCATAAACATCGACAAGGGAGTTCCAAAGCATTGTATTGTCCTTCAAGCACTTGCGCCTTAGGATGTAGCAATGAAACTCTTTCCCATGTTGTAGGTTTGCAATCCGAGCACAAAGAGGGAGAATGCTAGCAAGTGTAAGCCAGCAAGCCAGCAAGCCTTGAGAACAGATAAAAAGGTGAAGGCATCAGGTCTAATTCCTTTGCTCACCATTCTCTTGTAAGCAACAACAGCCTCCTCAAATAGCTTGTTTTTGGCATACGAAGATATGAGTACATTCCAAGGCAAGGGATGCAAAATGTGTGAGTTCTCATTAATCGATTGAGCTTCACTGTGTAGATTAAAAGCAGAAAGCAACCAGCTTTGGAACCAAAGCAGAGTGGTATTCAACACCCGATGTAACACAGTGAGCGTGAACTTGCAGCCCTGGCAGAAATGCACGAACATCAATACAGGCGGATAAGAGGGAAGTCGCGGAGTGCAGAACAAGGTCATCTCAAAACTGCATACGAATAAGATTGAAGACAAGAAGAGAAAAGGTTTTGAAAGCATCGTGCAAATGACCGCGGCTGGCCAAATGTTCAACAGATTTCAAAAGAAACTGCATTTGTGTAACAACATCATGCACAGTGCGGCATATTCAAGTTTCACCATCATCGTCACCCAGTTGAGACTTGAGAGCATCAACATATCAGGAGAGCCAAATCTTTTTTTTTTTTTGCCTTTACATTTTTTCGAGCGTGAGTGATTTGGGAGAGAGAGAGAGATGAAGAAGAAGAACAAGTAAGTAAAAAAAGAGAAACCAAATTACCTGTCCGTGGTCTCTCTGCACTTTGCTTGAGGTAAGTTGTGATAGTTTTTCTTTTTGAAATCCATCAAAATTCTAGCTAAAAGGGTATGATTTCATCATTCATATTTTTCAACTAAAAAACAACATAAAGTCTCTTAAAATCATTCAAAATAACATTTTTTTTAAAATGTTGTAATGTTTGAATAACAGTAGATTTCAAGTAAGTTTTATAAATTATTGATTGAATAACAAGAGACTGTGTATTATTTTAAATGATTTTATATGAATGTCAACTTGAATAACATTGGATTCTGAAAGATTTTTAAAAATCATCAATTGAATAACAAATGATTTTAAGAATACTTTAAAATCTTTTAGAATGTTAAATTCAATACCCCCTCTTAGTTGTCATTTTCATTAGTTTTTTCGGTTTAGGTATTAAAAACCATAAAACCGAATGCTCTTTTTTTTGGGTTTGCTAAAAGTTTGGAATAATGAGTTTATATTGTGTTTAATAATGTTCTTCAAATTTTTATTTATTGTCTTACAAATATTTGAATATATTTTGTGGATTCTATTCTTTTAGTTTTTTTGGGTTTATATTACTTGGGTTCATAAAACAAGAATTAGATTATATTCTTTGAATTATGTTTAACATATTGATTGATGTATTATTTCTATTTTAAGTCTACTTTTATTTATGCATCAAATATATATATATATATATATATAAATTTTTTTTTTAAAACTTGAACCAAACCGAAACCAAATAAAACCGAGATACATATGATTTTCATATGGTTTCAATTTTTGTAAAACTGAAACCGAAACCAGAGCCAAAAAATTAAAAAAAAACCGTACACTGATATCACAACTACAACTGGTAATGTAAAACTTTTTGTTTAAGGTTTCTCTGCGTGTCTTTTACTATTTACTATAAAATTTTCATATACCTAGCTACTACTATTAAGCCCAATGTTTTCATCGCCAAGGATTGTTACTGAGTAAGGTTAGTCCTTTTCACAGAGGTTGAGTGCATTAGAAGCAGATCTTTGCAAAGTTGGTTCAAGCGATCCAAACGTCGTCTCAACAATTATTGATTCATACACTCAGCATCCCCACCTGAAACAGCAGAGTGCTTACCACATGTTAAGTGTATATGATTTAATCTCTTTTACTCTTTCTTGTACCTTTGTGTCCGCTGTTGCTTATCTTTCCGTTCGTTTTTTTAACAGGTTAGATGTTATCAATAAGTGCTTCCCGAGAAGAACAGTCGAAGAAATTATATCTGCACTTGTATAAGTTTTTTTCATTAATAGATTGGACCTACGAGTTTATACGAACCTAAGTTACAATTGACAATGCACTCTACTATCGTCTGTGTTGGTTAGGAAAGAGAGGCCACTCACGAACCAAATGATTGGATCTCAACCACCATTCGAGCATTGAAGGAGGCTTCACCATCAAGCCTTAAAATATCTCTTCGATTGGTTAGTTCTAGAATGCGTCACATGCAATGATGGGAAAGTGCTGAATGTGTGTATAAACTATTTCAGATAAGAGAAGGAAGATTGCAAGGGGTGGGGCAGTGTCTTATCCGTGAGTATAGAATGGCATGTCATGTGTTCAAGGGAGAAATCAGTAAAGACTTTTTGGAGGTTAATTTAGCTTTCTCGATTGTATATTCCTCATAAATTGTCCTTGTTGTTGTCGACATTACGAAAACAGCATGTCTTACTTATGCAGGGGTGTAGAGCCATATTGATAGACAAAGATAGGAAACCAAAGGTATAACAAATCTCTTCATTTTTTTTTCTTCTATATATACATAAATATATATCTATCATGTCATACTAATGACAGTTAATATAAGGTCGTATTGCTGAAATTATAGTGGGAGCCAAGGCGACTAGAGGACATGAAGGATAGCATGGTAGATCAGTATTTTGAGAGAATGGGTGAAGAGGAGGAATGGAAGGATCTTAAGTTTCCACCAAGGAACAACTTACCTGCGTCAGCAATTGCAGCAAAGCTGTGAAGTGGAAAAGCAGATTGATGTTCTTTTCCACTTCAATGACCAACCCGAAATATTAAGGTTATGTGTCTGAACAATTGTTGTTCTTTTTAGTTCTTTATGGCTTATGTTAGCAAAGAAAAAATAGACGTGTCTTGTTTCTTCCTTTGTTATATGCAATTTTCTTTCATGTGTATGTAGGGAACTTGTACTTCTAAATGTCCTATTTAGTGAAAAGAAAACAAAAATAAAGGTAAAATATTTGTGCTCTTGTTCTTATACGTTTTGAATGGAGGCTCTTGTTCTTATACGCTTCGTATCAATTATATTCATTGCTTTTGATCAAAAGCGCCAATCGTTCATCATATATTTCGGTAATAACCAGAATATCAAATTACCACTAGACCATTTATATCAGCAATGATAATGAAAAATCAAACAAGTTTTATATGTCATCTGGTGCAGTTGCACCCCCTCCAACCTATGTGGGTCCGCCCCGATGCAACATCCATAATTCCAAGTTGGTGTGAGTAAAATTATGACCCGTCATATAACTGATTAATTTGGTCAACTTAAATTTCAATCTCCAAACTCTAGCTAGTATTGGAAAGATTGCGTGGCATCTTCATGCACGGAACCTTTTGCATTATAGACACCGATCTTTCAGTCTTAGTTTCTATTTGTCAACTTCCATTTAAATCTTTTTTTCTTATTTTTTTCGATCATTTGAGTCTTCCTTTCTACTTTTCTTGACCAATGCATGCATGTTACTTATCTATGTTTAAGTCGTCATTAAATATTTTATCTCCTCTCATCTTCACATAGAAGAACTGCTATGATAGAAGTTCTCTCATTTTTTTTCACTTATTCGATTCTTTTGCTATTACACTTTGCTTTATTTTTCCGTTCACGCACTAACCCTATGTACCATTTTGGCGTCTCTAATCTATGTATCATATGTACCATTTTACCCTATGTACACACCTAACCTATGTATTGATTGTTTTGGAAAATAGTGTCAGATAATACATACTATCTATTATTCCTAATTTCCTATAAACTTTTGGCCATTTGGGAGTTATACATGTATGATTTATTATGTAGACGAAAGTATCGTACAAGAAACAATAGCTTAATAAACTATTATTTATTTATGCCTTTTAGACTTTTTAAAAATATGTATAGTTCATGGATGCTGAACGTATTTCTATATCTAATAAGCTAACATGTGTCAAAATCATTGTTCCATAATGATATAATCTTAATTTGGAGATGAGCGAATATCTATGATTTTTTTTTTTTTTTTTTTTT
>NC_025689.1:11623470-11637986 GCF_000633955.1 Camelina sativa
TGATTTTTTTTTTTTTTTTTTTTGTCAACGAATATCTATGATTTTTATTTAGGAAAATCGAAGATTAAATAAGTAGAAAATGATATATTTACAAATTTATGTTTAATAAAAAAATTTTAATAAGCGTGACATAATTAAGTTTTTATTAAAATATATTAGTTTATTAGAGTAAATCTTAGGATACTTGCAGAGATTAAAAATAAGGTTTTTTGGTTTATCAAATTTTTAACAATAAATTTGAAGTAATTTTATAAGCGTGACATAATTAAATTTTTATTAAAATAAATTAGTTTATTATAGTAAATCTTATGGTACTTGCAGAGATTAAAAAAAAAATCTAAATTAAGTAAAAAAAAATTTTGTCTCGTAAGTTAATTATTAATATGACAAGATATTCTAATAGCTTTGAAGTAATTTCATTGGAAATTTGCGTGTATATTTATTTCACTATTATATGACATGTAACTTTTTTCGTAGTATAATATTTTGTTATATAGACATGTGATTAACTAGCTGAATGGAAATTAGAGTTTGTGCGTTCAAAGTCGAGAAAGTGGAAATAGAAATAAAATTTGACATTTACTAAATAATAATACAACACAGAAAATAAATTCATATATTCTGAAACATTTAAATGAAAAGAAAAATTAGAATATTGAAATATCTATTCTAAAAAATCTGTTTGCTTGATATTTTCTTTAGCAAATTGTGTTTTAACTACTTTCAATTTAATTTCTTTTTATTTAATTAAGTCACTGGCATTTTTCTTTAGTTGCTGCGTCATGTCTTCACTCTCCGAAAGGTCATTTGCTACTAGTATTTTATCTAACTAAGTTTTGAATCCACGCTACACGTGGGTTTATTTAATATATTTAGATGAAATTATATATAATTGTTGACAATTATAAAATATTAACTTCTAAAAATTTTATGTAATTATTTAGATAATAATTTTAATAAGAAAATCTTAAGTTAAGAAAATTTGATCAAAAGAATCGTGAACCACCACTTATGTCTTTGTGTTTTTTTCATTTACTCTTTATATTCTTTCTCATCATCTTCATTTCAATTTTGCATGGTAGTTGTAATCGTTATTTTCACCGTTGTTTTTTCGTTATACTCTTGTTCTTTTTTTTCTTGTCTGATTTTCCGCTTTCTTCCACTGGATAATTATTGAGAACATTTTGTTTTAAATTACCACATAACTTCCGTCCGCTTTTTCATTATACTTTTATTCTTCCTCGTCCTCGTCTGCTTTCTCATTTTCTATCACTGAATAATCATTCAAAACCTTTTTGTTTTGGAAGTACTACACAACTTACTTTTTGTTATAAATTGTTAGAAATTTTATTATTGTCTATAATAAAGAACAGGAAATCAGTTGTATATGTAATTTAAATTGTTGGAAATTTTATTATCGTTTAAATATTAAAAATTTTAAATTCTCTAAAATAAATAACCAAAATAAACCAAATTAAACTTTTAAATTTGGATGCCTGATAAATCAAGCTTCACTTTTAAAGGTTTCAATATTTATAATATTTAAAGTTTAAATTCTCTAGAATAAAGAACCAAAATAAACCGAATTAAACTTTTAAATTTGGATGCCTGATAAATCAAGCTTCCTGTTCATTTTTAAAATTTTGTAAAAGCTAAGAACTTTTAAAAGTTTCAATATTTATAATATTTAAACTTTTTAAAATTTTAAATGTTATACTAATATTTAGAAACTTTTAATGCTTTTATTTGCTCAAATAAAACATCAGATTAAACCGATAAATTTTTAGAATTAGTCGCTTGATAAATCAATCAAGCTTTTCTGTTTATTCGTTGTTGAAAGCATATTAGTCTTATTTATAATGGTGTTGAACCATTGTCTAAAACTTTTCTAGCCAATATGGGACGTTATATATATATATGTCTTTTATTTTCATAGATTTAAATTTTTCCATTTTCTAAAACAACTTGATAATACAGAAAACTACTATATTTTCAAAAATGTTAATAAATGAATTGTCTAATTTCTATTAATTGTTTTTAATACTATGTGGACACCTTAAGCAAAAATGTTAATTAGTGATATGTCTAATTCCTATTGGTGGTTTAAAATCCCATGTGGACAGTATTAGGAGCTTATAGCTTCAACTTTTATTAGTATAGATTTGTCTCTATATATTATGTGGTATCTCTAGCCATTGATACTCACAGGTCACAGCAAACAAAAATGGATCAAAGATGGAGTATTCGAGGTATGAACGCTCTTGTAACTGGTGGAGGCAGCGCAATTGGGTTCGTCTTTCTACTCTCTAGCTATATCTATATGTATCATGTTTTTGACCCATTGTTTTATGCATTTATGTTTTTATATGTATAGCATTTTTTTGTGGACTGATGTAGGCATGCTATAGTAGAGGAGCTAGCTGCACTTGGAGCTAGAATCTATGTATGTGATATATCTAAAAAACTCCTCAATCAAAGTTTAAGAGAATGGGAAAAGAAAGGGTTTCAAGTGAGCGGTTCAATCTGTGATGTATCCTCTCATTCCAAGAGGGAAACACTTATGCAAACCGTCTCAAAGATGTATGATGGCAAGCTGAACATTCTTGTAGGTTAATCTTTTTTTTTTTTTTTGGGAAACATTCAAACTAAGCATAGTCAATTATAGGAAAGATACCTACTAATTAAGTAGTGACATATTAAGTAGGATGTTTGTAACTCAGTTTTGTTCAACATAGGTAAACAACGTAGGCGTAGTTCTTACGAAGCCAACAATCGAATATGTGGCACGATTTCTCCTTCCATATGTCAACAAACTTGGAGTCTGCTTTTCATCTTAGCCAACTTTCACATCCTCTCCTTAAAGCTTCTAAATTTGGAGGGGTTGTATCAATGGAATGTGGATATAGTTTAACGAAAGGTACATACACTGACTATTAATCAGTAGAGGGATCTTCAATTATACTAAACGCAACAGTATTGATATAACGAAACTTATAAATACAAAATTTATATATGATTTAAGGGATTTCCGGTTATATATATATATATGTATTTTCATATACTGTTTTGTAAAAAATGAATTTAATGTTAAGTAATTTTATTAATAATTGGTTTTAACTACTGTATGTGAAATATATATTTGGTTTACAAAAACTTTGTTTTAAATTATATATGAGATTCATAACCTAGCAAATGCAAAATACTTTTAGTTGAAAGATGTATGATCCTAGTAGGGTCCGATTGGTAACACCATTTAAACGAGATGGTTGAAAAAATTTCAGCGGTTTTAAAGAAAATGGTTAAAAAGAAGTCAGTTAGAAAAGATGAAAGAAAAAGTGGTTAAGTTAAAGTGAATGGTTAAATAATAATTTTGATTGGTAACAAGCGGTTGAATAGTAAACAAGTTATTATAGAAAATAATATAAAATAAATTAAAATATGAAAACCTTTCAAAAAAAATTATTTCTATTTTTATAAATTTCTATAGAAAATAATATATATGAATATTATTTTTTAAAATTTTAAATAATTTTATTAAAAATCCAACCGCCTCATTTGCAAACGAACCGCCTTGTTTTTGGGGCAGTTGGCAACCGCCCGTTTTTCCCTTTCCAACCACTCTCTTCAACCATCTTCTCCAACCACCTATTCCAACCGCTTCTTCCAATCGCCATGTTGATTGGTAACCTTCATGGCGGTTCATTTGCAAACAAGACGGTTGAAGGTTACCAATCAAACCCGTAAGCGTTTTCATTCATATACAATATCAAATTTAGAAAAGTATCGATTTGTACGTATTGATACACAAACAAGACCAATTCAGGAATTTAGTTATCTTGTTAGATCATGATCTTGATAGAATTTGTTGCATAATCTAACGAATACAATCATTTCAAAAATATTTTTGCAACAACACTATTTTAAATTCTTGTAGTCTATATATCACTAGTCTATATATCATTAGTCTATATATCACTAGTCTTACACTATTTATAAAGAATTCGACGTAATCTTTCAATTTTCTTGCTTTGGGAATTCTCTTCTATTAGAGGAGCCGAGGAGGCACGGCGCTGCGTTAAACTATAGATGGATCCACACTCCATTAATAACAACATGACAATATGCTAAAAATGGAGAAAGCCATTGTTTGCTTTTTCATTGGATCTAATGGACTATGCCAGCTAGGTGACGTAAAATTTTGTGGGTTTCTAATTGAACCGGCAAAATTTTTCATCCCAAACTAGTTTGACTAGAATATTCTAATAAAAAAATATATGGGACTTGTGAAATAAGAGAAAATAATATGCAAATTTATGTGTATATTCAATAGAAGAAACAGGTATTTATACAATCCTAGTTGCCTAATTAGGAGATAACTTTGTACCCACGTAAATATAGGAAATAGAAGATTAACATATATCTAAGTCCTAATACCTCCCCTCACGTTGGTGGGACGAAATCTCGAACACCTAACGTGGACATAAGCCGTTGAAACTGAGGAGCAGGCAAAGCCTTGGTTAAGAGATCAGCAACTTGGTCATGAGTGGATATATGAACGGTAGTAATCAACTTATCTTGTACAGCATCGCGGACTTGATGACAGTCACGTTTGATATGTTTGGTGCGTTCGTGGAAAACAGGATTAGCAGCAATGTGGATGGCTGCCTGACTATCACAATGCAGAGGAATCAGAGATGATGGTGCCACTCCTAGATCCTCCATGAGTCCTTTTAACCACTTTATCTCCTTAAGAGTGTAAGCCATGGCATGGTATTCGGCTTCAGCAGAGGAACTTGAGACAGTATCTTGTTTCTTGGTCTTCCAAGAAATGGGGGAATCACCCAAATAAATAACATAAGCGGACAGGGAGCAGCGAGTGCGCGGACAGGCAGAAAGGTCAGAGTCGCAATAAGCCGTTAGAGTCAAGAGTCTATCGGAGCGGAGAAGAATGCCTTGATCAGGAGTGCCCTTGAGATAACGAACAAGGCAAAGTGCAGCTTCCCAATGAGCTACAAGTGGAGTCTTCATGAACTGAGATAGGATGTGAACAGGGTAGCTCAAATCAGATCATGTGATAGTTAAATAAATGAATCGACCGACCAAACGACGATACTGTTTGGGATCAGCATACAAAGGACTCTTGACCGATCCAAGCTGGTGATTAATTTCCATTGGTGTTGGAGCTGGTTTGGTACCCAACAGACCAGCCTCATGAATGATATTGAGGGTGTACTTCCGCTGGGACAAACAAAATCCGTCATTTGCCACGAGAGACCTCAATGCGCAAAAATACTTCAGCTTACCAAGATCTTTCATGTGAAAACACTGGCTGAGCTGACCTTTGAACTGATCAATAGCTTCTAGATTATTCCCGGCAATAACAAAATCATCCACATAGACAAGGATGTGAATCACCATCGGCCCACGGATGAAAGAGAACAATGAGTAGTCTTGGTAACTTTGCTTAAAACCAAATTTGTGAAGAGCAGTGGAGAGCTTTGAGAACCAACACCGTGGTGCCTACTTAAGACCATACAACGACTTACGGAGACGACACACTTTGTGTGGATCAGACGACTGAAAACCTGGAGGGAGCTTCATGTAAACCTCTTCCTTGAGATCACCATGGAAAAAAGCATTATGGACATCCATTTGGTGGACCTCCCAGTCTTTGGCAGCGGCAACACCGAGAAGAGACCGTACCGTAGCCATCTTTGCCACCGGGACAAATGTTTCTTTAAAATCAACACCTTCTTTTTGATGATTACCCATAGCAACGAGTCGCGCTTTGTGTCGTTCGAGAGAACCATCAGCTCAAAATTTTAACTTGTAAATCCATTTACTGTTGATTGCTTTCTTTCCTGGTGGCAAGTCGGTGCCTCCAATGCATCAATTTCTTTCCGCATTGCTTCACACCATTCTTTGATCTTTATTGCATCCTTGAAATGTTTTGGCTTGTTACTGTCTAAACCCGTAGCCATAAAAGCAATGTGGTTCGCAGAGAAACCCGCATTAGACAAAAACTTAGTGATATGATAAAGAACCGTACCCGAGACCGTAGACGAGGACAGTAAGTCGGAGAGATCAGTGGCAATAGCGTGAGAGGAAGAGTGTACAGGAGGGACAACAAAATCTTTAAGAAGAACCGTAACCGTAGGCGGAGACAGAACCAAAGGTGACGGTGTAGTAGGCGTAGTGGGTTCCTCTGTGGGTGGAACATCCGGTGTCGAACTGAGGTCGGACCGAGATAAGTTTGGAGGAACAACTGCACCGGACGGTAAAGTAGAAGGTGTGACCCAGTCATCATCAACAACAACAGGTTGTGGTACGGGTAACGAATGAGGAGACTCGACATGCATGAAAGGAAAAATTTCTTCTTCAAACCGTACATCTCTACAAACGAAATTTTTTTTGGAGGCAAGATCAAATAGGCGCCACCCCTTTTTCCCATAGGGATACCCAACAAAAACACATTTCCGGCTACGAGGACCAAACTTGTCTTTATCGCGGGAGCGTAGATGCGCGTAGCATAAACAACCGAACATTCGTATCATAGAATACGACGGGTGCTGGCCAAACAACAACTCGTACGGAGTCTTGTTCTTCAAGATAGACGATGGTGTTCGGTTTATCAAATGCGTCGCAGTAAGGACACTTTCGCCCCAAAACTTTACTGGCATATGACTTTGGAAAAGACATGCACGCACAACATTAAGGATATGACGGTGTTTGTGTTCAACGCGACCGTTTTGTTGAGGAGTATCTACGCAAGAAGTCTGATGGAAGATACCCTGTTCTTGAAAATAAGACGTAAGACACATGAATTATGTCCCATTATCGGTGCGAAACGATTTGACCAGTTTGCCAAATTGTCGTGTGGACATTGCACAAAAATTACATATGAGCTGAGGAACCTCAGATTTGGAGTCATGAGATAAGTCTGGACGGCCCGTGAATAATCATCAACAAGAGTAAGAAAATAAGTAGCACCATTCGTAGAAGGAGTGCGATAAGGACCCCATACGTCGCAATGAACAAGTGAAAAGCAATCAAAAGCTTTATTACTACTATAATGAAAAACATCTTTTATTTGTTTAGAACGAAAACAAATGTCACAACTTTTGATATCTCCAACATTTCTAGGAGATGGAACACACTCAGATAAAGAAACTAAAACATCAAGAGAAGGATGGCCAAGTCTGCGATGCCACAAAGCACTCGATGAAAGATGATGAACCGATAATTTGGGAGACCATGACGCCAAGAGTCCCATAAAATAGTACACTCCCTCAAGCTCTACCTGCTCCAATCAAAGGCCTCGAAAAACGGTCCTGCAAGAAGCACAATGTGTCAGTAAATATATCAATGGAGCCAGTTTGCTTCAAAAGTTTGGAGACGGAGATTAAAGTGCAATTATAATCCGGAACAAACAACACATCAGTCAGAAGGTAGGCTGAGCTTAATGGAAGAGAACCACAGTTAGTGGCACGAGAGGCTTGCCCATCAGGTTTAGTAACCGGTGAAGGAATAATGTCAAACACATTCACCAAAATAGAAAGATCACCAGTCATGTGGTGAGAGGAGCCAGTATCTAAGACTACATCGGTTAAGTGAGTTTTACCAGACAGTTTTTCGGAAGAGGTATTGGAGCGTTGAGCTTCGAGAAGGTTGATTAGCTGCATGATTTGAGTATTTCCAAAGTCGGACGGAGAGACCACACGAGCCGCGTTGACACGACCTCTTCCGCGACCAGACCCCCTTGTTGGACGACCACCACGTTGAACAAACCGAGATGGTTGGTTGTTGTCGGAAAGAGGTCTGCCTTTTTGTTCAAAGAACCACTCCAGATACCCGGAGTTGAAAACATTCAGAGACATCGTGTCCCTGACGACGACAATGAGTACACGAGAGAGTTGAGCGATCACGGAAGCGAGGAGCAGAGACGGCAACCGCTTGTGGTGGAACCTTTGTTTTCACCGTGAACCCAATCGCCTCTGTTTTAGTTGTTTCTTTGGACCGTGCAACATTGAGATTTTGTTCCTCACGGATGACACGAGAATAAACTTGAGTGAGTGGAGGCTTGGGATCTTCACCGGTGATTGTAGAACAGATGTTGCTGAACCGGGGAAGATCAAGACCGAAGAGGAATTGGTGAACACGGTCATCTTCACGTTCCTTGGCAATATCTGGTGCGGCAGCACAGGTACACTCAACCCGTTTTATAGTGCTGCAGCTCCTCCCATAGTTTGGACAAACGGCCATAATATTCCAACACTGATTGTCCGTTTTGTTTGCACTCCGCAATCTCATCTTTGAGAACTTGCTTGCGAACTCCATTAATTACCAACAGAGAAACGAGACCGAAGACTCTCCCACAAGGTTGACGCCTCGGCAATGAAAGAAACAGTGGAACGAAGCTTAGGATCAATAGAGGTCCTGATCCAACCCACGATCATGGAATTGGCCGCACGCCACATGCTGAGATCAGGTTCAGAAGTCGGTTTTGGAGTAGATCCATCTATAAAACCGAGCTTATGCTTTGCTTAAAGAGAGTTCTGCAATTCCGTAACCCACTCAACATAATTATCCTCTTGCAAAATAATAGAGGATATAAAAGCTCCTGGATTGTCAGAAGGACTTAGCTGGTACGGAGAAGGTGGTGCTGCAACAGCTACCTGTGTGGAAGGGTTTTGAGGGGTAATAGACATGTTGCGGCGACTGTAGAACAAAGAACAGCGGCGGCAAGAAAAGAAAAAGAGTTCTTGTGCGGTGGCGGCGGTTGTGTAAAAACAACAGCGGCGGCGGCTTGTTAAAAAAAAATTAGGTTATAGATTCGATAGCAAATAAGAAAAAGTAATGTGCAAATCTGTGTGTATATTCAATAGAAGAAACAAGTATCTATACAATCGTAGTTGCCTAACTAGGAGATAACTTTGTACCCACGTAAATATAGGAAATAGAAGATTAACATATATCTTAGTCCTAATAACTTGTTTTGATACTGATGTTTAACCTATTAAACAATCCTTGGCAAGAAAACTGCCATTCAGATGATCAACTTCTTACAAAGTATTTCTTTAGATATATTATATATTTTCTGAATTTTTTAATTATACAGTTGCACTTCCACTACGTCTACTACAAGTCTACAAAATAATATATATAATACTCAAACCCACATCCCAAATTTTGTGGGTTTCTAATTTCTTCAAGTCTACAAAATTAGTTTGACTAGAATATATGGGACGGTATGAGACGCAGCCACCAAAGACATAGTGGAGGTTTTGTCGTTTTTCCAATCAAAGATTTTTTATTGACTCGCGTTTTTGCTTTAAAAATATTAGTTTTTATATACACAGCCAAATAAAAAATCTACATCCTAATTAAAAGCTAATGGAAAGTTAGCACACCGAATTGTGGTGTGTTATCTGTCTGTGATAGAAAAATACAATATTTCTCAGATTAGGTAGCGTTGGATCCGCTAGTGATTCAGAGTTTTATTTGACCGATTCATTGCATTTGGTCCAATTCTTTAGAGTGGAATGTTAAGTAACTTTGATTTGAATGTAATTTCTTGGTTAATGAATAGTTGATGTTGAAAAAAAAAAAAAAGCTAATGGAAAGTTTCTCATTCAAAAAATATCTTTCATTAAACATTATACATGTTGTTTTGAAGTTAAATAAAGAATGTAACGTAACAAAACAAAGACAATTAATATTGACTCGCTTTGTACAAAATCATGCAGAGTATTTTTCTTTTAAATATCATTTAACTTTTACTACTAATAGTTAGCAAGATTTAACTATTACACAAGTAATTGTGATTAACTGACATCAACTTGTGTGAAATCATTGATTTGTGTTAGCTTTGCCAATCTCTATATAATTAAAAGAGGAGTACGTTTGGATAAATGTCCGAAATCCTCCTTATATTTACTCAAATTGCCACTCAATTATGGCAAAACTAAAACGTTTCTAAAAATTAAAAAGGGCAAATTCTTCGGCTTATACATAAAAAAGATTACCCGACCCGCTTGGATGAGGATCCGCGTCTTTTTCCAGAAACCCGACTTTGTAGTTATTTTGGACCGGGCGTACATAACAAAATTCCTCCCAAAAAAGCCTGCAAACGAAAACAAAAAAGCCCATTACGAAAATATATTTTTCAAACTGTTTCATAATTTCTGAGGATCTTCGTCAGTTTCAAACCACAACAATCACGGCTTTATCATCGCTAATAAAAGATATTCGCTCAATCAATCATTCAAAAATTATAGCATCTTAATCTCCAAAAATCCCTAAATGTTAGTATTGCATAATCTAAACTTCCCCCTTATATCAAACCTAACAACCAAATAAACCTTGATCTTAAACGTATCTAAGATTTTATGCTTTATACATGCAATCTACCCATTCACCTATAAATATCGTCAACAAACGCATAAACTAAATTATCTCACACTCAATATTTCTCGAGAACAAAGTTTCAAACACAAACCTCACAATGGCTGCTTCCTACGCTTTCCTCCGCGACATCAAACCTTTCAAGACTTCGTGGAAGGTGAAGGTTAGGGTCCTGCATACATGGAAAACATACACCACACAATTTGGTGAAACCTTTGACATGGTACTCGCTGATGTCCAAGTAAGTATAAAGATCATATACTTTTCTAATATGTACACATATAATAACCATATACATATTCCTAATTTATTTGCGGGTCATTTACAGGGGACAAAATCCATGTTTCGTGCAAAAAAGATCTAATATGCCGGTTCGAGAACAGGCTCACTGCTGGACAATGGAGATCCATTGAAAATTTTGGTTTAAGTTTTCCCTCCGGCCAATTCAAACCAACCAGTCATCGATACAAGATGACTTTCATGGCTCAAACAGTAGTGGATAGGATCGAGTCTATATCTGATGATCCGTACCTATCTCTCAGCCGATTTGACTCCGTCTTATCTGGAAACCTGAATCCAAACTTCCTAATAGGTAAAAATCAATCTAGCTCCTAACTCGCTCCATTTATTCAATGGTAATAACTAAATTTTGATCCTCTTTAACCAGATATTATTGGTCAAGTGGTTAATGTTGGTGAGATGCAGACGATAGATGTCAATAACAAGCCCACACACAAGATTGACTTTGAACTCAGGGATGAGAGGTACTTAGCATGCGTATTAGCGACTCTTAAACCTCGCGGCTTATAGTTGATTGATTTTTACATTTAAACTAATAATAGTTTGTTTCAAATTATAGTGATGTGAGGATAACATGTACTTTGTGGGCATCATTTGCTGATCAAATCTATGCTGCTTGCCAAGAAGTTGATGTGCACAGGGTGATTTGTCTTCTTAGATTTGCAAATATCAGACTCTATAATGGTGAGTATTTGCTGGTTTATGAAACTGTTGGATATAATATATTCCAAGATTAAATTTTGCTTTTGTTAGCCACGCCTTCATAGATGTGAGGACTATCTCAAATGCGTTCCATGCGTCTCAACTTATTATTAATCCAGACTACGTTGAGGTTATAGAGTTCATGGGAAAGTAAGTATTAATGAGATGGAAATGTTTTTTATATTTGTCACGAAGGCATAGAATACTATTTGATTATTGAAATTCTTAATGTAGGTTGCCAAATGATGGACTTGCTCTCACTATCCTTGAGGGCAATCCAAATCGTGAACTACAGTTGGCCAACAACAGAGAGTTCTACCAACAGTTTCCGAGTAGGACAATCAAAGAAATCCTAGAAGCCCACGAGGTATTCCTATAAAACCCTCATGTAAAACTCACAGAAATTGCGCTTTATCATATGTTATAACCCGTGAAAATAAGAGTTTTCGATAATGGCATAGGTTGGTAGGGTGAAACTGGTCTGTACTATTTATGCTATCGACTGTGATTGGGCGTGGTATTACATAGCATGTAAAAAGTGTAACAAGAAGGTGACTAAGGTGAAGCCAAACACAGCTGGAAGTGCTGCCTTGGTAGGCAAACCGAAATGGTATTGTGAGACTTGCGATCGACAAGTGATCAATGTGTTAGCTAGGTAATACAACTGAACTACTTATACACCTACTTTTAAATTAATTATCACTATGTTAAAAATGTTGTCATATGTTTAGGTACAAGACACATGTCAATGTCATGGACGAAACATGAGAGATGAAACTGTTTATTTTTGATAGCCCAGCTGCTGAGATTGTTGGCTGTCCAGCCAATAATCTTATTGATGGACCTTTTGATGAGGTAACCTTATTTGAGAAAGTAAGATTTCAAATCCATTGACATGAAATATATATACTAGAGTAGTAATCTAAACTATTACAGATGGAAGATCCAGAAAATTTGCCATCGGCCATCAAAAGTTTGGTTGGAAAAACCTTTAAATTCCTGGTCAATATTCAACATGACAACTTGTGGAATGACTATGATACCTACAAGGTTTCAAAAGTGCTTTCTAAAGATGGAGTTCTCGATGATGATGTGACTGACCTCTCCAATTGTGGAGATAATCCACCTGATGATAGCACCGGTGATCAGGTATGTTACTGCCAACCCTAAAATTAAACTTGAATCGTATTCTATGATCTTTTATCACGAGATTTTCTAAAACTGTAATATAAATTTTTTATTCTGTTATTAGGCAAGCCTGTTGCTTACAAGTAGTGAAGATGTTTCTGAGTCTACAACTCCTTCTTCAAAGAGATCAAGTGTTCATCCAGAACTTCCTGTCGAAACATCTTCAGCTACTAAGAAACTTTGTTTGGACCACATCAACGTTGTTAACATCAAAAAGGAGAAGCTCACAAAGGCTGAGCTTTTGGCTGCGGCAAAGAAGGCTGTTCCTGGGAAGGATGGAGGAAGCAAGGGGGCTGCTGGCGAGAAGAAGTGACATGGTCACAGTTACTGTTTGTTTAAGCTTTGACTTTGCAGTTTCAATTTCCTTTTTAAGTATGAAATAATTGATTCTATGGTTTGGAATCTCTCCATAATAATTTCTGCTACTTGGTTTCCCCTTTGTTATCGTTTGCCTTACAAATTAATATATTTTGTTTTCATGAAGCTTATTTTTCGAAGATTATTTTGGTTTCAAACATTTTTAAGAACGTGATAGCAGTAGAAAGTTACATCAAATTGTTTGACTCTATATCTAAAAGAATTTAGCGTACCATTTAATATAATTAGTAAGAAAGAATTTCCGTGGATAGTATTTTATGTTAATAGTTTAAGATAATTAATCCTGACCTAGATTACTCTAAACATAAAATCTTTATAATATATATATTTTTATGTATAAGTATAGATTTATATTCTTATGTATAAGTATAGAAATAAATTAAAAATAGAATTACTTGAAAATCTATGCAATAGAACAGTAATATCTACACAACTAATCTTGCACATAAATAGTATACCATGTTTGTATAAACTGAAAAATATATTTGCAAACAAATCTGTAACAAGACAACGAAAATCGGCAAATACTTCAACTGCGTTTGAGATATATTTTCAGTATTAATTCAATCAAAGAAAATTAGGGCTTAAATTACGGATTTGTATATAGATATTATTAAAACATTAAACAACATCATTGGAAAAGAACTTCTATCAACTTTGTTTTAATGAGATTATTAGTAAAACAAATTAGAGAGTGAAGAATGAAGAAGAAGAGAGATTTGTCAGGCAATGGAGTTGATCATGAAAGTGAAGAGAGAAAGAGGAAATGTTCATCTAAAACCAGAGAAGGCGTGGTTATTCATGAGAATTCTAATACTATTCAAGAGAAAAAAACTATACTATCAATCTTAAAGGGGTTTATGCAAGGGTTTTCACAGATTTGGCTAAGTTAAATACGGTTTCTATTGAAGAATCAATCTATCCAACAGGAAACAAGAGTAATCAAGGAATAAAAGGTAAATAGTTTATTGTGTTTACCTGTTATCTTTTTAGTCCACAAACTTTTGCTAATGTATCCCTGGTACCTGTAGGAAATGTGTTTCTTAAAGATCAAAACAATATTCTCTCTCTTCTCTCTCTTCGGTAGCGTTCGCCCTAGCCGTCATTTTCAGATCTACGAAAGAGCCTCCGCTCTCCGGCGCCGGTATAGCTTCAGCTTGCCGGCGTCGGACCTTGTCCTCGTCTTGCTGCTCCGTTGTTCTCCCGTCAAATCCAAGTCCGTCTCGTTCCAAGATCTCGTCTAAACCGCACTTGCGGTGTCTTCTCCGGCGTTATTTCCGTCGTGAGTTGTCTCCTCCTCTCGCCTCTGGTGGCCTTTCACCTCCGCTCGCCTATTGGTGTTGTGGGTTCTTCGGATACTTCTCCGGGGTTTGCCCTTCTGCTCTCGCTCTTCAGTCAGTTTCTGGGGCTGAGATCTCCTCGATGAGCCTATGGAGACCCTTCCTCTCCCAACCCGTCGGCTTCCGCCTCCCGTCTAAGCTCTCAACCGCCTCTCTCCTTCTGGGCTACTTCTGTGATTTTCCGGATATGCCTCCTCCCAATTT
>NC_025689.1:11643391-11643891 GCF_000633955.1 Camelina sativa
GTGAGTCTGTGGTAAGCATGTAGAGTCGCTTCCCTTTTTGTTGCGGTTAAAGGATATTGCATGCATGCGAGAATAAGTGATTTGCACGGTGAATAAGGGGAATTCACTTGAGGTGCGGTTAAAGAAGAGATTGGGTAGATTAAACTCTTAAAAGGTGGTTTAAGAGTTACATGCATGATCGAATCTAGAGGGATTCGAAAATATTAAGCTTTGCTTAAAATCGGGTTCATGCATGAATTGATAAGTAAAGTGGATTGCATGTTGATGCATAAAATTTGGTTGAGATTGATCGCATGCGTGAGTTGCTTATAAGGGATGTAAGTGGCTAAAGCGACTGAATCTACATGCGAGATGTGGGTTTGGGATGGTTTAAGCATGAAGGGTGCATGCATGTAAAATAATCTTAAAGTTGCTTGATTTGCTTTCTCGCTTCTTATGGATTATTCTATGTTAGCTTTTCTTGCGTGATATAAAGCTGGTGTGCTTGGTATATCACGGCT
>NC_025689.1:11643951-11645314 GCF_000633955.1 Camelina sativa
TTACAAACCAACCTCACTTTATGAGAAGACATACGCAAGACAATCCAGAAAAAGGTAATACGGAAAACCTGCAAAATATTGTCTGAGAGATAAGTTTGTTTTAAGCTTGATTGAAACATTTACTTGAGTGATATTGACAACAAATATATACTGATAGATATGCAAGTACAAGGTGGTAAAAGCAAGAATAAAAGAGTAGTAAATCGGGTTTTACAAGACATTACAAACCAACCTCACTTTGTGAGAAGACAGAGTGAAGACAATCCTCCAAAAGGTAATACTAAAAGCCTGCGATATATGGTAAAATGTATGAGCTTGTTTTTATCTTCATAGCAACAGTCACTTGAGTAATATTGACTTTGTAATATATACCAATAGATATGCATGTACAAGATGGTTCTAACCATAAAGTGAGAAAAAACAAAAAAAAGGCTCCCAATTTGGAGGATTTTCTTGAGGAAACTACTTATGCTTCTTCAAGTGAAGGTAATATAAAAATTAAATGAATCTGATTATTTGAAAAGCAATTTTAAAAATGAATCTATTACAATGTTGACTTCGATACTTAATAAGCGGTTATGATCTGACAGATAATGAACAGAACTTTGATGTTAGTAGTCAAGAAGACAGTGACTCAGATAATTCAGTGGCCAGTAGTGACGTCTCCATTGAATCAGAAATTCGGCTGATGGTCCAGAAAATTAGCGAGAGATATAAGAGACGACGTAAAGGTTTCAATGTTAAATCATTGTCTTTAGGTGGATCCAGAAAATTGAATTCAAAAGGTGACAATATATCTCAGAACAGACCAGAAGGTAATATTTGAGAAATAATAACAACAGGACCCGCTGTTTTTTAAAGTTTTGTTATAATCTAATCGATAATTTCTGATTCGTGATGTAGGAACTGAATATTTAGATCATGGAGATCCAACATACAAGTGTGCTTACTGTGGAGCTATGATGTGGTATGATGAGAGAGTAAACAAACAAAGAAGATCAAGAAAACCTAAATTCTCTCTCTGTTGTTTACAAGGAACAGTCAAATTACCATTCATCAGAGAGGCACCAGAGCTCATTAGAGAATCGCTTAGTAAGGACGATACTCTAAGTAGGCATTTTAGAGAAAATATACGAGCATATCCTCTAATTTTTCCCTATGGTGAAGATGGTTTCAGAATTGGAATAGAGAAGGGCTTTAGAGGTGACAAAACAGATACAGAAAAAAAGTTTATTAGTCTTAGACAGTGGTTTGCTTTCAGGATCCAAGAAAGAGAGAATGAATCCCAAACTCTGTTAAGGTCTAAGCGTCTATTCCAACAGGTTTTGGTAGATGCATACACCAGTTTGGAATCAAACAGGTT
>NC_025689.1:11648456-11651420 GCF_000633955.1 Camelina sativa
CGCGCGGGGATACTGTCACGGCTGGCTAGCTACCGGCGTGACTGCTGCATGACGATGTGGCATGAGTGTGTGTGGGCTCATGCTGGTGACCTGTGTGGTCTCGGCATGGAGCAGGTGTTGGAATGGAACAGGGTATCGAAGGGCCCTAGGAGTAAAGAGTCTAGAGTATTTAAGTGTTTCTTGTTATGTCTAGTCGTCCTTGCATGTTGCGTGTTGCGTGTGGTGGTGTGAAGTTTAAGCGTCTTATGCTAGACGTCTTAGTAAGTTGTGTGATGTCTAAGAGTCTTGGAATTAGACGTCTTAGTAAGTTGCGTGTGGGAGACACGAGTTTAAGACCCAAGTGATTTTCTCTTGTGGCTTAAGAATTGCCTTCCTCTGCTGGTGGCAGATTGGAATGGTTCGAGACAGATCGTGGTGATCTAATCTCTGTTGCATGGTCATTGGTAGTGGACAGAAAGCTTCCGCTATAGCTTTTGTTGCGTTGCTTTGATGTTATCGCTTGTGGCTTGCTAGCTTTCTTTGGTTGTCGGGGTAGTCGGCTTGGGAAGAGTAGTATCCTGGTTAGGATAGAAGGGGGTACCCAGACTCACTGAGTAATCCTAGATTACTCATGACTCTTCGTTTTGGCTTTGCAGGGAAGCCTAAGTGAGTCTAGAGCCGGAGCAAACGTTAGGGTACCGGATAGGGTTTTCTTGTGTTTCTTGTAAAACCCTATATTTTCTTAAACGACTAAGAGTAAAGTTTTCCGACTATCTATATGTATTACTTTGATGATTTATTTTCGAGGAAATATTTTATTAAAGTGATATATTCGGTTTTCAGGAAAGCATGGCAAGTTGCAAATGATACTCGGCCTTGTCCGGACCAACACAACGCACCAGGCCGCGAGGCTTGAAAAGCCTAAGTAACCTCGGTAGCGGGTGGTATTGTGCTAGGGAGGACCGGTCGGGAAGTCTGCAGCTTCCGTCCCTCGGCCGGATCACCTCGGTGCAGTTCCGCAAGTGGCGTCTCGTGGCTGCCCGATGACCTTGGTGGTCATAGAGCGGTTCGGGGGCGTTACAAGGATGGTAGAACATATTATATGCCAACTGCATCTGAAGTTGCTGCATTGATTCCAGGAGATTTTCGTCCTGAAATGCCTGAACGTGATATTGTTGTGCAAGAGAAGAGTAGTGGAAGGCTACAAAGAATAAGTGAAGTACATGTTTCTTACTTGGCACTACAATATCCTCTAATTTTTCCCTATGGTGAAGATGGTTTCAGAATTGGAATAGAGAAGGGCTTTAGAGGTGACAAAACAGATACAGAAAAAAAGTTTATTAGTCTTAGACAGTGGTTTGCTTTCAGGATCCAAGAAAGAGAGAATGAATCCCAAACTCTGTTAAGGTCTAAGCGTCTATTCCAACAGTTTTTGGTAGATGCATACACCAGTTTGGAATCAAACAGGTTGAAGTATATTAAATTTAACCAGTCGAATCTAAGATGTGATAATTACGCATCTCTTGAAGCAGCAGCCGAAGGTGGAAACAATAACATGGAAGAGCAGGGGAAGCAAGTTCGAATCCCTGCCTCTTTTACTGGTGGACCTCGCTATATGTTGCAGAGTTATTATGATGCCATGACTACATGTAAACAGTATGGGTTTCCCGACTTATTCATTACTTTTACATGTAATCCCAAGTGGCCAGAAATAACAAGGTACTTGAAGAAGAGCAAATTGAATTCAGATGATAGACCAGACATTATGTGTCGGATGTTCAAGATAAAACTTGAGTCTCTTATGAGAGATTTAACAGAAGAACATATACTAGGGAAGACTACAGCGGGTAAGTATTTTGTTGAGCTTCCTAAATTAAATTCTGGTCTAAGATTTTACTAACAATCTGTTTGCTACTAATGCAGCAATGTACACCATTGAATTTCAGAAAAGAGGACTACCCCATGCTCATATCCTTCTATTCATGGATCAAAGTTGTAAATTACCAACAGGCGATGATATTAACAAGATCATATCTGCTGAGATTCCAGATAAGCTTCAAGATCCTGAACTATACGATGTTGTCAAGGATTGCATGATCCACGGACCGTGTGGTGCTGCTAAACCAAATTCACCATGTATGGTTGATGGAAAGTGTTCTAAATTTTACCCTAAGGTCCATGTTGAAGATACAAGTGTTGGCAAAGATGGATATCCAGTTTATAGGAGAAGAGTATCTACGACTTATGTAGAGAAGAATGATATAAAGTGTGATAACAGATATGTTGTTCCTTATAATCGTCTCCTATCATTGCGCTATCGGGCTCACATCAATGTTGAGTGGTGCAACCAATCTGGTTCCATCAAGTACTTATTTAAGTATATTAACAAGGGACAAGATCGTGTAGCATTTGTGATAGAACCTAAAAAACAAACTACTTCAGTTGATAATGGCGAGGGTAATGGTTCTAACATCACAAAGGAAGCAGGGACTGGACATACTTCATCTTCTATAAATCTCGAAGAAAAGAAGAAAGATGAAGTAAAACATTGGTTTGATTGCAGGTATTTGCTTTCCCCATTATTTTAAAAATTAAAAACTATATACTGATTATTGAGCGTTTGTGTAGAAAAATTGATATTCACATTTTTGGCTTTTTAAAGATATGTTTCAGCTTCGGAAGCAGCTTAGAGGCTTTTCAAATTTCCAATACAGTATAGAAGCATACCAGTGATGAAACTTCCATTCCATCCTCCAGGAAAGCAACCAGTTTATTACAAAAGAAAAGAGAACATTGAAGATGTTTTGGAAAGAAGAGCTAATGTGGATTCTATGTTCATGGCCTACCTTAAACTGAATCAGGTTAACGAGTTTGCTAGACAGTTCACTTATGCTGAAATACCAAAATATTTTACTTGGGATGGTAAAATAAAGCAATGGAAGCTTAGGGAGAGAGGTTTCTCTATAGGAAGAATCAATTATGTAC
>NC_025689.1:11651552-11658924 GCF_000633955.1 Camelina sativa
GTTGTCAAGGATTGCATGATCCACGGACCGTGTGGTGCTGCTAAACCAAATTCACCATGTATGGTTGATGGAAAGTGTTCTAAATTTTACCCTAAGGTCCATGTTGAAGATACAAGTGTTGGCAAAGATGGATATCCAGTTTATAGGAGAAGAGTATCTACGACTTATGTAGAGAAGAATGATATAAAGTGTGATAACAGATATGTTGTTCCTTATAATCGTCTCCTATCATTGCGCTATCGGGCTCACATCAATGTTGAGTGGTGCAACCAATCTGGTTCCATCAAGTACTTATTTAAGTATATTAACAAGGGACAAGATCGTGTAGCATTTGTGATAGAACCTAAAAAACAAACTACTTCAGTTGATAATGGCGAGGGTAATGGTTCTAACATCACAAAGGAAGCAGGGACTGGACATACTTCATCTTCTATAAATCTCGAAGAAAAGAAGAAAGATGAAGTAAAACATTGGTTTGATTGCAGGTATTTGCTTTCCCCATTATTTTAAAAATTTAAAAATATATACTGATTATTGAGCGTTTGTGTAGAAAAATTGATATTCACATTTTTGGCTTTTTAAAGATATGTTTCAGCTTCGGAAGCAGCTTGGAGGCTTTTCAAATTTCCAATACAGTATAGAAGCATACCAGTGATGAAACTTCCATTCCATCCTCCAGGAAAGCAACCAGTTTATTACAAAGGAAAAGAGAACATTGAAGATGTTTTGGAAAGAAGAGCTAATGTGGATTCTATGTTCATGGCCTACCTTAAACTGAATCAGGTTAACGAGTTTGCTAGACAGTTCACTTATGCTGAAATACCAAAATATTTTACTTGGGATGGTAAAATAAAGCAATGGAAGCTTAGAGAGAGAGGTTTCTCTATAGGAAGAATCAATTATGTACTACAGAAGATGGAAGCTGAATATTACATGAGAATACTTCTTGGTATAGTGACTGGTCCTAAAAGTGATGAAGATATTAGAACATACAGAGGTGTTGTCTATGATACATATAAAAAAGCATGTTGGGCACGTAGTATTTTGGAAGACGACCAGGCTTATATAGACAGTATTTTAGAAGCAAGTGCATGGTTTTTTGGACCGCAGCTGCGTAATTTATTTACAATGATGCTTTTAGATGGTTGTTTATCAAGACCTGAGCATGTGTGGGAAACAACTTGGCAAGTATTATCAGAAGACATCGAGAACATGAAAAGAGAACAATACAATAATCCAGGTTTGAGAATCTGTTTTTTTTTTTTAAATAAGAGTTTTAAAGTTATTATAGGTCTGTCTAGGAAGAATTAGATTGTGCCAACTATTATATCACTAACATGTAATATCATCTGCAGCATTGAATTTAACAGAGGATGAGAAGAAGAATTATACTCTCTATGAGATAGAAGAGTTGATGTTAAGCAATGGTGGAATTCTACAAGCATTCGACGATATGCCTAAGCCAACTGATATGGGTGTTGATCATTCCAACCGTCTCATTACAGAAGAAAAGAACTACAATCGTGATTATTTGAAAGAGAAACATGATGAATGGATAAGTAAGATGACATCAGAACAACGAGCTATATATGAAGAGATCATGTGTGCTGTTTTGAAAGACAATGGCGGAGTGTTTTTTGTATACGGCTTTGGAGGGACTGGAAAGACTTTTATGTGGAAAACTTTGTCTGCTGCTGTGAGATATAGAGGATTGATAGCAATAAATGTCGCACCAAGCGGTATTGCGTCTTTGTTATTGGAGGGTGGAAGGACTGCACATTCAAGGTTTTGTATCCCAATAAACCCTGATGATTTTTCAATGTGTAATATCAATCCTACTTCAGATCTTGCTAACATGTTGAAAGAAACATCTTTGATCATATGGGATGAAGGACCAATGATGAGCAGATATTGTTTTGAGAATTTGGATAGAAGTTTGTCAGATATTATGAGAAATGGTGATACTAAGCCCTTTGGTGGAAAGGTTGTTGTGTTTGGAGGTGATTTCAGACAAGTTCTCCCAGTTATCAACGGTGCTGGTAGGGCTCAAATTGTTCTAGCCTCTTTAAATTCATCATATCTGTGGGAACATTGTAAGGTTCTAACTTTGACAAAGAACATGCAGCTTATGTCAAATGGAGTGTCTGATAGTAAAGCAGAAAGTATTAAGGAGTTTTCTGATTGGATATTAGTAGTTGGGGATGGGAAAATAAATGAGCCTAACGATGGGGAAGCTCTAATTGATATTCCAGATGAATTCCTAATCAAGAATGTTGGTGATCCGATCGATGCTATAAGCAGAGCCGTGTATGGAAATTTGGAAATGTTGCACAACGAAAAGGATCCTAAATTTTTTCAGACCAGAGCCATCTTATGTCCAACAAACAAAGATGTTCACACTATAAATGAACGATTGCTTGAAAAGCTTCAAGGTTAGTAAATACTCAACTATATTTTTTTTTTGCAGCAGCTTGCTCATGAAATAATAAATATGTTCTAAATTTATTATATACAAGAGAAGAAATGGTGTACTTAAGTGCTGATAGTATTGATCCTCAGGATAGCGAATCACTAAACAACCCAGTATTCAGTTCTGATTTTTTGAATAGTATAAGACTATCTGGATTGCCAAATCACAGTTTACGTCTTAAAATTGGTGCTCCTGTCATGTTGCTACGGAATATTGATCCTAAAGGTGGTTTATGCAACGGTACAAGATTGCAGATTACACAGATGGGGAATAATGTTTTAGAAGCTTGCGTTATTACGGGGGACAGAGTTGGAGACAAAGTTTTGATTCCTAAGATCTTAATTAAACCATCAGATACTAAGCTGCCTTTTAGGATGAGGAGAAGACAGTTTCCATTAGCAGTGGCTTTTGCAATGACAATTAACAAGAGTCAAGGACAATCACTAGAAGAAGTGGGTTTGTTTCTTCCTCGACCTGTGTTTTCTCATGGACAGCTATACGTAGCTTTGTCAAGGGTGACATCAAAGAAGGGTTTGAAAGTGCTTATCGTGGATAAAGAAGGGGAGCCACAGAAGCAGACAATGAATGTCGTTTTCAAGGAAGTATTTCAGAATCTATGGAAATAGTTTGGGTATCCAACATCGGTTAACAGATTTCAGAATCTAATTAAAACAAAGCTATGTATGAGTTTTGAAAGCGAAGTCTTTATTTTTTAAAAACATTGGTCTAGGTTTTCATGAATCGTTAAGAGATATGGATGTTTTTTAAAAAAGATTAGAGTATTTAACCCAGAAGAAAATTTCATTATAAACCAATATTAATTATCTTAATACTCAGATGGAAATAATTTCGTCAAAATATTGTCCTTTACCAGAAAAATCAACAAAATATTTTCCTTCTTTTTTTGTTTTCCTATTATTACGTTCTCACCAAATCTGTTTACTAAAATCGTTGTAGAATATTTTATTCCGATTGAAATTGCGGTATATCCTGCTTAATTTTAAATAAATTTGGAATAAAACCCTAAAAAGCTGAATAGTATAAAAATCTATGTAAGGTTCTAACAATCAAACACATAAGCAAAAAAAAAAGTAAACCTCTTCCTCTCTAAGAGAACAAATAATATGAAAAACAATCAAGATCCACTTATTCGGGCTTGGTTTGATCTGAATGTTACGTGTTCGGAGGCTAGAGATCTTACTTTTGAAGAAATCCCTCAGTTTTTTTCATGGAAACAGAAGCTGAAACTTTTTGAAAGAAAGCAATTAACACTCGGGAAACGAAGGACAACAGATATTTCAAGCAACCTTCATGGTAATGTTTGTTTGAAACTCCTTTTCAGGTATTTGAAGGGACCAAGGAATGATGAAGATTTGAGGACCTACAATGGTGTGCTCTACGACTCATACAAGGAAGCATGTTTGGCCAGAGGTTTACTCGAGGAATGATGTGTGGAAGCATCTAGATAGGGTGAAATTTTTTAATATTTTTATTTACTTATCTGTTAGAAATAAGATTTTATTGAACTTAAATTTCAATAACATAGTTTGATACAATTATCCTAAGTGAGGGTTCGAGAAAACGAACCTTCTGAAATGAAGTTACTCCTCTTTATGATGAAGCAAGTTCCACGCCTTTGATTTAGGTAATTATATTATGTATTTTGGTCATCTACAAAGATATAATTAACAGCCACTTAGCATTATTATAAGAAGATGAGCATGGGACTTCTGTTAATATAAATTTTCCAAGAATCAAAATACTTATCTTATTGTAGTTTATCTCCAACACAATGGAAGAGTCTAATCGATAAGAAACCAAAGTTTAAGTCAGTACAAACATAAATTTCACCAGAAAGAGCTTAAAATGTTTATTTTATGAAGTTAACTTACTCCTCTCTATGATGATGAAACTTCTCAGTTGTCTTCCACGGTTTCCTTAAAGAAGTTTTTCAGTTGTTACCTACACATTTAAATTAAACAGCCAGTAAGCATTCCAATAGACATAAGCAATTACTTTCGGTTAATAAAAAATTTCCATCGACCCAAATACTTATCTGATTGTAGTTTATCTTCAAAAAAATGTAAGAGCCTGATCCAGTAGAAAACAGGTCGTAAGTGAATATAATCACAAAATTCATCGGAAAGATCTTAAAATAGTTATCAGAAAATGGAAGTTATTACCAAGCATCGGTTGATAGAAAGTTTCAGTATCCAACAGTTGTTTCCTCCGGAAGATGAACAAAACAGAAATTACAGGTTAAATCAGTGAGCCAATTTTGTTAATTAAACGGTACAAAAAGTCTTATTCAAATCGGTGAGCACACCACAATATAACCGTAAATGCTAAAAATCGTACAAGTAGAGATTATTCAGAAAGATTTGATAAGTTGCTTACCCAGATGATCGATTGGTTCCCTGAATTATCAAAATCCCAAAACACCTCCGTATTTAAACCGATTTAGTTCAAATCGATCGTCTAGATGATGTAGCCGTAAGCACCGTATTGGATAGAAGGAAAATTTTCTTTCTTAGTTTTCTGATATAGCAAATCGATGGAGTGTTTCAGAATAATTAAAACGAAATAGAGAACTTACTTTCTTAAATCAATAGGAAAAGAGGAAGGAAGAAGAGCATTGGTTGGGACAAAAACTTGGTCCCTCAAATATTTTAATCTTATTTTCAGAGTTTCTTAATTTTGGTATGAGCATTGGTGTCCCTCACAATTGGTCCCCTGAAAAAAATAATATTATTTTTTATTTTAAAAATTAATTATGTAAATTAAAAAGTAAAATCATATTAAAGTTTTAATTAAAATAAAACATATAACATTAACATTAACATTAAAAATATAAGAAAATTACAAAGTTATAAAAACTTGGAAAAAAACATAACATACAATTAAAACATGAAAAATAAAAACATAAACCGTAAAAACATGAAAAGTAAAAACAAACATTTTATTCTCTGCATAGAATTTTTGTGATTAATCTTCATTATGTGGAAGATGTCCAAAGTTTGTCCAAATATGCTCAATCAAATCTTTTTTTAACTGGTCATGAACTTTTTTATCCTTCATATGTGTTCGACGAGTAATCGTACTGCTCATATTTGAACCCAAACTGGCGGCACCGACGGTATATGTTTGATCCACATCTTCTCCGTCCTGAAATTCAGAAACAATGTTTCGCCAACTGTATGTGTCTCGTTCATCCTCGACAATCATATTATGGAGTATTATGCATGCTCTCATAACATTTGCTATTTTGTATTTATCCCATAAACGAGATGGATTTTTAATAACTGCGAATCTAGCTTGCAAGACTCCAAAGGCACGCTCAACATCTTTCCGCACAGCTTCTTGTTTTTTAGAGAAAAGAGAATTTTTCATACCTTGTGGAAGCCGGATAGATTGTATAAATGTGGCCCATTTGGGATAAATACCATCGGTGAGATAGTACGCCAAATTGTACTCCCTTCCGTTTACAAAGTAGTTGACCTCCGGAGCATTACCGTTAAGAATGTCATCAAAAACATTTGATCGATCCAGAATATTAAGATCGTTCATAGTACCTGGAGCTCCAAAAAAAGCATGCCATATCCAGAGGTCATACGAAGCTACCGCCTCTAACACGATTGTAGGTTTTCCGGTTGATCGTGAATACATCCCTTTCCAAGCTGTTGGACAATTCTTCCACTCCCAATGCATGCAGTCAATGCTCCCAACCATCCCGGGAAATCCACGTTGTTGATTTTGATAGAGTAGTCTCTCTAGGTCGTCTTGTGTAGGACGTCTTAGGTATTCATCGCCAAACAACAAGATTATTCCGGCGGTAAACTCGTGCAAACATTTCCGAGCCGTTGAACCACCAACGTGGCCTTCTTCCCGGTATGTTGGAGTATCACTGAAATAATCATTCCAAAGATTAATGTATGTTGGAACATTTCCGGGTATGTTGGAGTATCACTGAAATAATCATTCAAAAGATTAATGTGGCCTTCTTCCCGGTTTCTCTCTATAAAATCCGTGGCGTTCGCTCTATTGGTTCTTGAATGATATTAGAATTTTCGAGAAAATTATCATAATAATCATCAAAATAACCATCCATATTATCCGCATCGTCTCTTTTGTAGTGGTAATGGTTTGATGATGATGCCATATGAAAAAAAAAAATTTAAGGGCTCTTTGTTTTGGTGTTGAGAAAAATTGGAGTGTAGAAAAAGATAAGAAGGTGTTGATTTTGTTTCTTTGGAGTGTAGAAAAAAATGCATATATATAGGAACTCAAGCTACCCGTGAACTTAAGCTTTGTGTTACCCGTGATCTATCTGGCTATGTGCTTTGTGACTCAGCTGTGTGTCATGCCTTCTTTTCCTGTGAAGGCAGTGTCACTCATAGGCAGTGTTACCCGTGAACCCAAACAACAAGATAATGCCTTCTTTTACCCGTGACACAAAAATACAATTTCATAGACATCACCACCATACTAGTCATTACTAAAATACAACAATAGCAACTTAGTTTTTTTTGACATTACACATACTAGTCATTACAATGTCATTACAATTTCATAGACATCACCACCATACATATTAAACATACAACAATAGCAATTACGAATATCAATTCTGTACCATTTCTAAACCTATTTCTACTCTTCCGTAGCTCTAACACTACCTTCTCTAACATGACTATTTTCTGCTCGGTTTCAGTATTGATGTGCGAGTCATAGTCACTTGCGGTTGTGAGGCTATCCACCTTCTCAGACAGCACTTGACATTGTTTGTTCATCTCGCCCATCTCCTCCATGACAGCTATATCCCACCACTTGTGAATATGCATCTCTCCATCATCAACATTCGCACATGTGAAGTATCTGCATTAACATACAAAATCACTTCAA
>NC_025689.1:11659130-11664665 GCF_000633955.1 Camelina sativa
GAACAAGAGTTTGAGATGATTATGAAAGAAATTGAAAAGATTGTTTGAAAAAGCGAGTAGATGATTGAGAAAGATTGAAAAGAAGCAAGAACACCAAGAACCATATACGAGAAAGAAGAACCAAGATTGAAAAGAGAGAAGATGACTGAGGAAGATTGAAAAGAACCAAGAACCAAAGAACCAAGAACAATAAAGAAGAGCAAGTAGATGGTTGAGAAAGATTGAAAAGCTGCTTCGGTGTTTAAAGGGTGAAATGCTATCAAGTAATAAATTAAAATCATAAAGACCTAACCTTCACCTACCTAAGTCTAATCACAATTTAAGACAACAAATATCAACTATAATAAATAGAGAAGATGTCTTAGGACAACAGCTAGACTTCAACAAGAGTTAAAGTCTAGATAGCTTTACTTAAAGTCTAGACTTCAACAAGAGTTTTAAGAATCGAGTTTGGTTATATAAGAACGTTGACAGTAGCTTTAGTTATAGTCTAGATAGCTTTAGTTAAAGTCTTAAAGACAACAGTCCTAGACATCAACAAGAGTTTTAAGTATCGAGTTTGGTTATATATGATACTTAGAACAGAGATCATCACCAATAAATTTCGTCTAATTATAAACTGACTTCAATCAAATACTATGAACTAGTATATACTACGTAGACAACAACACTAGTCTAGCAAATCAGTAAATGAGACAACTACAAACCACAAGTATACAACAAACAACAAGAGGCTTTACCTTTTGTCTCTCTGATTGTTCCAACTTGTTCTGTGATTTCTCCTTTATGTGAGGCTTTCATGAGATGAAAGCTGAGGAAACTCATAAACAACAAACAAGTAAAATGTTAGACTCGGTTTAACAAGACAGAATACGGATACGCATGAACAAAGTAGTAATGAGTTTAATGTGGTTGCCTTACCATGTCGACTCGCTTGCTATCCCTTACGAAATCCGACCAAAGCAACAAACTTTTAGTTTGCAATCTGCATTCGAAAAAAAAATTGGAACCAACATTACTTGTGGTCATAAAATCAGAAACTAAAAGCAGAACCATAATAAATCCAAACCCTTAATCGAACCCCAATAAACTAAATCGAAACCCTAAAAACTAAATCGAATCCCTAAATCGTAACCCTAAATCGAAATCAAAAACATATTTTGAAACCCTAAATCGAGATTAAAATCAGAGGGAATTTGTACATAAACACACATACTCAACAATCGAATCATAACTGAGAGACAAATCGATAGAATCACATAAACAAATCCCTTAAAACCCAAAAAGATAATACATCATATAAACTCTACCTTGAGGCCGTCGGAAACGAAGCACGAACACAGACCTCTATCTATTGGAACCGGCGAGAGCAAAGTGACGGCAGATTTCTCTATGCTTCAGGCAATTGTCTAGGAAAACACTTGGTCGGAATCAAATCGCCGTCCAAAGAAAGAGAGGATAAAGAAAGAGAGACGGAGATAAAAAAATGAGTCGAACCCTCGATACATTTGGTCGAACCCTACAAAAAAACATCACCAAATAAGACGGCGCCACGTGTAATGGAGGACGGCCGAATTACGTCCCATATTTAGAGACGTTTCTTAGATATTAACATGATTTTGATTTAAATTTGGCGTTTTTATTATGTGGGACGGTGCATTAGGACGCCAATGCACTTGGTCTCAGACCAGATAGTGTCGAAACAAGAACAGATAGTGTCGTTCCCAATTCTTTTTTCCCTTTGTCTTACTATTTTTTTCTTACAAAATTATTAATTTTTATTTAATTTGCTAATAACCAAAAAGGCCTGGCCCAATAGAAACATAATTTGTAGGAAAGCAAATGAAATCCATTACATATGAAATAATATTAATGGGCCGTTTGAACATATATATAGATGAGAAAAATTAATTTCAAAGAAAATGTTACACTTACAATGTCACAAGCGTGTATGACGACGCTTTATAAACCAAATGGGCCTGTCAGGCCGAATCATGGCTGTATTTTCATGTGTCTGTCGCTCACGTCCCTTTAGCAGTAATACTTCCGTTAATGGCACCGGCAACAACAATATCTCACAATCCAAATTAACATGTTTTTACCTTTTTTCATTCGTCACTTTACCAAAATGTATGGTATTTTACAGACTTTCTCTCAAATTATTGAATTCCATAAACCAAAATAATTTGTATCCTGTGACTACCATCATATCTTATCTTTTTGGTTTGATCCGATAACTTTGTTCTTCTTTTTTATAACAGTTGTACCAAAACCAATACATAAGAATAAGACCTAAACAATGAGAAAAATGTAAAATACAATGAGTGTAATTTCTTATCACATGATAAGAAATAAGAAAGAAGTAGTGATCAAGTAAAAATTTATATCCCTGAATGATACAACGTCTCTCGGATCATATGAAAAAATTAAAAAACATGTTAGTTTGGATTTATAGGGTCATATGAAAAAAAGAAAAGAAATAATGGTTATTGTTGTGTTGTGTGGAGAAAAGATCACACATCATATGTGAAAGAACTTCAGTAATATATAAATGGTTATAGTCTCTCCAATTAATTGTCAATTGGTTTTGAGTTGAAAGCCTATATTAAATCTTTATTTAACATGGTATCAGAGCCTACACATGCTGGTCCGTTAATTAATCTGACCCAGAAAGAAGCTAGATCACTCCATTAATTGATGGCCCAAAGGAAGATCCAATTCCATCGAGATAGCTGAAAAAATAAAATATTATCTTAAGGGGACATGATGGATTCTGTCAAGATTAATGGCAAGAAGAGTCGGGGGATTGTGGAGAAAAGATTCCACGGATAGATGTGAAAGAACTTAAGTATATATAAAGGGTTAGGGTATCTCCACTCTGCCAATTAGTTTTGAGTTGGAAGCCCATATTAAACCCTAATTTAACATGTTGTCTTTGCCATGCATATTCAATTGGTTATTGTGTTGCATAAGTAATAGAATTTTATGTTTATCTAGACATGTTACCATGCATATTCAATTATTTGTGTAGATATTGATATTTCGATGTGTTGGCGAAACAATTATTTTTCTACAGAAAAAAAAAAGAAGAGTATTTTAAATTTAACGTACGGAAAAAAATAATATATATTTTGGACCCCTAAGAAAGAAGAGGAGAAGAAGATGACGTCCAACAAGATGGCCTCTCAGTCTAAGGTCTGTTTTATCCTCTTAACTACGACAATCAATTCTTCTCTCTCTGAATCAATATTGATCACAGGTTTTGGCGGAAGAGAAATCGAGTGTTAGAATCTTGACATTAAACAAACCCAAGCAGCTGAATGCTCTGTGCTTCGACATGGTATTACATCTTTCCCTTGTAGTTTCCTCCTCCATTTCGTGCACTAGTTACATATTGGCTTGCATCAATCTTCTCTAGATCTCTCGGTTGCTACAACTGTTCCTTGCATATGAGGAAGACCCTGGTGTGAAACTTGTCATTCTCAAGGGTCAGGGAAGAGCCTTTTGTGCTGGTGGCGACATTCCGCCTGTTCTTAATAACATCGTACAAGGTATGTATCAACATCACCCTCCCATAACCATGTTTCTGTTTCCGTTTGCTTATTTAAACTTCTAAACTCTCCATACTACGTGGACTAGGCAAATGGAGACTCGGTGCCGCTTTTTTCTATGATCAATACACGCTCAACTATGTTCTGGCCACGTATAGCAAAGCTCAGGTCTCAGCATACATACTGTCCTTTTAGTGAATTTGTCTACTCAAAGTGTGTAAGCTCATTAATTCGTTTTCCATGCTGTTTTGGAATTGTAGGTTTCAATTTTAAATGGTATTGTCATGGGGGGTGGAGCTGGTGTCTCCATCCATGGTCGATTTCGCATTGCAACTGAGAATACGGTACTGAAATATATATGTCCGTGCATGGATGACAAATGGATATCGATCTGAAATATGCTCATTTCACTTCCATATCGTATGCGTTTCTCCAAGGTTTTTGCCATGCCTGAGGCAGCTGTTGGGCTCTTTCCAGATGTAGGCGCCTCCTATTTCTTGTCAAGGCTACCTGGATATTTTGGTAACAAAAGTCATTAATATGTTTTCCATATCCAAAAAATTCGAGCCTATATATATATATATATATATAGACGTCTCATCTTTCATGTCTTCTTCTTTGATTTATACTAGGAGAGTATGTTGGCCTCACAGGAGCTAGGTTAGATGGTGCCGAAATGCTTGCTTGTGGTCTTGCAACTCATTTTGTGCATTCAACAGTATGAAATTCTTTTTCTTACATCGTAATTAGTATTTCCCTATTGTCGGCAACAATGCCATGTTTAGGCTAAAAGTAGGGCTCTCGTAATATTTAAAATAAATATGGAGCAACACTTTACAAATATGTGGCAAACTTGCCATCTGTAAAATATCTTATTGTCTCTATTTCCTCCGACATTATAAAAGACTATTTACTTCAAATTTTTCTATAGATAATACCTACTATTGTAATGTAAAGCACTATTTTCTTCGGCAAGGATCGTTACTTAGTAAGAGTACTCCTTTCCACAGAGGTTAACTGCACTAGAAGCAGGTCTTTGCACAGTTGGTTCAAGTGATCCAAGCTTTGCGTCAACAATTCTTGATGCATACACTGAGCATCCGCACGTTCAACAGAACAGTGCTTACCACAGGCAAGTGTATATTATTTTTCCGAATATCTTTTGTCATTCCAACATCACAAGCATTCTAAGTAATGTGCTAATACAGTTTCTCTATTCTTGGTTATGAGTACGTTACAAGTTTTATTAATTTCAACCTTTATTGGTATCAGCTTTCATAGAATCCATGTCATAGAAGATCTTCAATGGAAAATTTGTTTCTTTACACAGGTTAGATGTCATTGATAGGTGCTTCTCGAGAAGAACAGTGGAGGAAATTATATCTGCCCTTGTAAGTTTTTCATTATAATTATATAGGAAATGTTGACTTGGGATCATGAGTTCACTGAGTTACTTTTACATTGCACTCTACCATCATATATCATATATGTATTGGTTAGGAGAGAGAGGTCACTCAGAAACCAGATGATTGGATCTCAAATACCACTCAAGCATTGAAGAAGGCTTCACCATTAAGTCTTAAAATTTCTCTTAGATCGGTTAGTTCCCAAATGTGTCATATGCAATAATGAGAGAAAAAAAAACTGATTGTGTTTATAAATTTCAGATAAGAGAAGGACGATTGCAGGGGGTGGGGGAGTGCCTTGTCCGTGAGTATAGAATGGTTTGTCATGTGATGAAGGGAGATTTAAGCAAAGATGTAGTGGAGGTTTTGTCGGCTGTTCCATTTTGTATATATCTTCCTCCTCATATAATCATATTGTACTTCTGTAGACGTAATTACAACGTGTCTTACTTATGTATAGGCGTACAGAGCCATACTGGTAGACAAAGATAAGAACCCACAGGTTAAAAAATCTCTCTATTTGGTATATATATATATATATATATATATATATATATATATATATATATATATATATA
>NC_025689.1:11666945-11679709 GCF_000633955.1 Camelina sativa
ATATATATATATATATATATTTTGTCATATTGTTGATATAATGTTATATTGCTGAAATTATAGTGGGAGCCAAGGCGACTTGAGGACATCAAGGATAGAATGGTAGATCAGTACTTTGAGAGATTGGAGGGATTGGAGGATCTAAAGTTTCCGCCAAGGAACAACTTGCATGCTTCATCAATCGCTGCAAAGCTGTAAAGACACGAAAGGATGCGTAATGAGACATATAAACCATTGACCAAACCAAGCAAGAAGACCAAACCAAGCAAGAAGACCAAACCGAAAATATCAAGATTAAGTATTTTAATAATTCTTCCGTTATTTCTTATGTTGTCGCAAATAAGAATAAACGTGCTTTGTGTCCTCCTTTCTAGGAGCACAGCATCTCACGTTTCAATTATTTCCCTTTCTGCAATCTGCTTCCATGTATGTAGAAACTTCTATTTCCAAGTTCACTACTTAATAGAACATCAAAAATAAGTCCTAAAGAAATCGTGTATACTTGTTCTCTTATACAAGCATTGATTGGTGGTCGATTAAGTGGTATATGAACCTTCATTTCGCTTTTGATCAAAACCAATCATCCTTCATCACATATATGAACCTTCATTTCATTTTTTGGTATCAAAACCAATCATCCTTCAATCACATATATCGATTTAAGTAGATCATCACGATTTGTGGTATTAATCCGTGCATATATGGTGGATGTAAGATCCGGTTCCAAAAACGGTTGTTGGGACCAAAATCTCCTCCGGGTTCGGGTTCTCGGTCACAGGCCCAACTGTTGACTTTGTGTCCCCTTTTTTGGACACGTTGAGTTCGACGATGAGGTGGCTCACTTCGATACCTTTCAACTTGAGAACCGAGTTCGGACACCGAGGAATCCGAGAAGTCCGGCATTTCAGAGAGATTCTTGTGTTATGAAGAGATTCGGTCAAGTCGGAGATTCAAACGTTACGATTTAAATGCAAGGATCAAAACAGACGTATTAATGGAGAATAGTTGTGTTTAATTAGTGAAATAATTGTAAATATACGCCATTGTTGTTAGAGTATATCCCACATCGGAAGAAACAGAGTTCCTTGGGCAATATATATATAGTATGTGGCATATGTGGCAACCCTCCTCCCTTGAGCTAGCTTTTGGGTGTTGAGTTAGGTCCATTACTAATATTGTATCAGAGCTAAGGCCTATTCTTCTCGATTGTGGACTACCACCCGTAGATGTCCAATCCCACAAACTTTACGCTACATATGTCCAGTCTTGAGCATGAGGGGGGTGTTGTTGTACCCACGATTCGTCATCTCGGGAAATAGGCAAAGAGCCTGGGCCGAGAACGACTAATGGGCCAAAGGCGTATCACTGGTTGGCCCGTCAAGCCCGGAGAGAAGAAGAGAGCGTGAAGGAGCGTTGCGCTAGTTAGCTCGCAGCTCGAGCTTGGTCAAAGATGTAAATACGTATGTGTGCTAGAGTCATAGTTTTGTATGATTCACGAGTGTATGTGCGTGCATAAAGTAAATTAGACATAAGGGATTTGTTAACGGGGTTCGGTTAACCTACATCCCCGGGACCTAGTCCAGAAACCATTCACTAGAAAAGTCCGCAACCTACAATTGCTATATGGCATCCACCACTCTTTTCTAGAATTACAATGAAAGAAGAACTACTACTCATTGTCTTTTCCGACAAGTATAGATCTTCAACAAAACCATCAAAAGATCTCTCTATCTTCTTGATGGAGCAATGTCACACACATGTGTGCCTCTCTCGATAAACCCTAGACGCGCAAGTCTTCATGTCACCGTCTCTTGGTATATATATCGAGTGCCAAAAGCCCTAGACGACTTAAGCAACACTTCAAGTCTCTACAAGCAATTGGGCTTAACTTGTACAAAGGCCCATGCTCACGTGGCCTTCAAGTCTTCATGTTACGTTATATGCTATGTAACGTCTCGACCTCATCTTCTGTTAAAACAGCTCAAAACTTGTTCCAGCAATATCTGCACTTACAATCTCTCCCTTTTTGACTGAGTTTTACAACTCAAGCTCTCCATGTCAAACACGCATACCAATCAATAAACATGATATAAAGCTCTCCCTTAATCATATACCATCATGCTTAAATTATGTTCCATAACCTTCTCAATCTCCCCCTGCTTGAGTGATAAAACTCTGTTAAAACTCTAAGTGCAGAAGAAGCTTACTCATACCTATTGGGGCATATTCCATTGTCAAACACCTCTACTCCATTGTCAGAAACGCCTTCCCCTTTGAGCTCTACAAAGATTTTCATCCTCCCAAATCTTGTAGTACAATGAAGCGTTAACTGAACAGTACAAACCAAGATCAACATCCATCAAGAGTATTTACACCGAATCAACCATATGAGCTGCTACATGATGGATAACACTCCCCCTACACCAATGCATCACATTCTCTCCCTGCTTGTATGCTCAACCACGTGAAAAAGCTCTATGTAATCACACACATATCTACCTCTGTTTCAACTCCCTTGTCTTGTAACTTTGCACTTTGATGATCTTCAAGCTTTAATACTTCTTCATACTCTCTCTCTCTAAGTTGTCACTGCATATGTGATGATTCTAACATAAAGTCTTTGTTTCTTCTGTCACTGCAGTTGCATCACAACATCTGTCAACATCTACACAACTCAGCACCATCACATAAATACCAACAATCTCCCCCTTGATGGCTGAGTTGTAGCTCACACGATTTACCATCTTCAGTCTCCCCCTTTTTATATTAGTTTGATGCGCAAGCAGCCCATACAGGAATTATAAGACAATAGACCGATCACGACTCCAAGATGCTGTGGAGAGATTCTTGCTCCCCCTCAAACCACGCTGCTAGCTTTATCTAAAAGAATACATAACATCACCAAGGCTTTCACTCCCCCTGCTTGAGTGCACAACTAAGATAAAACCTCACACTACACAAAACTTTCCCACCTGCAGTGTTTATTAAGCATATATACTCAAATTTGAATGCAAGAGCATGACCAAACTCCTGCTAAACCATGCAGAGATTGCCCCTTTTTATTACCTTTTTGCAAACATACTCCGACCAGAATCCTCAGAGAGACGTAAGCAGCATGCTGGTAAACAAGAACAATTAAGACAACTCTTAGCAGCTATACAACACTGTCAAACCAACAACATCACCTGTGAAACACCTGCGACATCACCTTCAAATCTCAGAAGAAGTTGCTTCACAATCAACAAGAAACCGCTGTCGCCAATAGGAATAGGATCTAAGCCTGCCGTACGCACAGAACAGTCTCATCGGATGTGAGAGCAATTCTAAGAACAAAATGCAGAGACAATTTCCAAAAACTTCAAACCATCCTATAACCAAGCCATAGAACAATCACCAACAGAGCTCTTGTATTAAACTGCTCTCACAATCACATCTAGCATATGGGAATATCTTTGATCTCTCCCTTCTAGCTCGGTTCAATACTCAAAACAGCCAATGAAACCAACCCAAGACCAACCAGAAATTCACAATTCTGTTGAGAACAACGTTAGATAAAAAACCAGATGAACATACCTTGTGATAGTCTTTACACAACACCTTTCATGTCAAACAGTAAGCCAATGAATGAAACAGGCAATTGCAAAATCTGAAGCAGCTGTCATTGTAGTATGTGTACATCCAGCTTCAACAAACACAGATTCTCATATAAATTCCTTCAGAGTTTAAGTGCTAGAGCAACAACAACTTCTTGAATTTCAAAAGCGATGTCCCAACTTTCACCTACAAGACACTTCAGCTTCCTGGGTTACACCTTAACCGGAGTTACTCAACTCTGAGTATTCTACCTTAGATTGATCCCGACCAACATCTCCTTGCAGATGTCACTTAAGCTAACCTTGCAGAACTGAATCGGAGTTACACAACTCTGAGTATTCTACCTCAGATTGATCCCGACCATCTTATACTAATAGTGAAAATGAATCCTTCTCCTGAACTTCAATAATTGAGTGCTCTCTTCTCTTTCTTCTTCCAATAATCAGAGACATTTCTTTCTTTTCTAGGAACCTTTTGTAACCACAGTCACCCACAGCTCTCCTTGAGTTTACAAGAGTGACACTAAACCAAACACCATCCTTCACAGCAGTAGAACTTCCATAACAATGCTTGATCACAACAAACTGAGCTTCTTATATCAACAGAAGTATAAGGCCATTTCATAGAGACTGGATCATCGATCAACCTTGAAAATTTGCAGCGGAAAATCAAACTTAAAACCTCTCCGAAAATGTTATAATCATGATTTTCATCCCTTTGACAGACTGACCTTAACTCATGCCTTTTTCTCCCTTTCTTAACTTGCAGCAACCTGATATCTCATTGAGCCTTTGTAAAACTTGCTTTAAAACCTTTCCTCACAAAAACCTTTGGAACAACACTCTGAGAACCATTAAACGTATCAAAAGCACATCTTGACGAACCTTTATAAACACTGTCCATCACTCCACAGATGTCAAAGACTTGTATTGAAAATTTTCCAAAACAGGGAACTCTTGACTGAAGCATTTGCGTCTGTCTCGATGCAGAGGACAAACGGAGTAGCAAACCAACCCAGAAAATTACAAAATTTGGTGGGAATATCAACAACAGTCACACGAAGCCACAGCAAAAAACGGATCACGATTCGGAGTTACGGTTTGAGAGCTACATCAAATTTCCCAAGACAGATCCAGACTAATACGACCTGCGAGCATCCAATTTTGAGAGAAATTTCCCATCAAACCACAAGGAACCAGAAGAATATCTCTATATCCTTGGAAAGATCTTGTTTTCAAGATTTCAGAACATCTTTCAGAGCTAAAATCTGAGGTCTGTAGCCAAATAAAACGAAGAAGAAAGTATCCAACAGAAGACAGAACCATATCAAAAAAAACTGTAGTCTCTCGTCTGATCTCTTCTCAAATACCAACGACAGCTATAAGCGCCATAAACCACATCATGAGACCTTGTATTTTGAACATCTCTTCTTCTTTTTACAGCATGAACCATTGATATTGTCGCATCAAGACCAAAAATCTCTTTCTCTTGAAATCCAGCCTCTCTTCTTTGCAGCCACATTACACACTGATTTCGTTCAAGCTTATAACACTCACAACTTTTGACTCTGAAAATAATATCACAGGCATCTCACTCCTATCTCTAATTCCAAGACCAACTGTAAGCTCCTTTTGAAATCATCTTCACAAAATTGCAGGTTCACACTATAGCGCCAAACTACAGCCAAGAAAAACAGTCCTTAGCAACCTGAAATTAACTTCACGATACCCGCAGAAAATTTCTCAACCACTGTCAAATTCAAATTCAGCGACAAAGCTCTATTGATCCTAAAACCAGCCAACATTCCAAGAATATTCAGACACCATAATCACTTGGAACTCTCATTATCGAAAATACTTTGAAGAACAGCCCCAAAATAATTGATTTATGAGTCCCAACAACTGAACAAAAAACTTCTTCTCGTTGATTCTATAACAGCTCAACCAACAAGGAAAAACAAGAACCACAAAAGACATCGACCAAATTTCCCAGATCAAACAGCACAAAAAAAACTTCCTCTCGTCAAACCAGTGTACACAGATTGAGAGCCTCACTCTTCACCTACGGTCTACCGAAATCCAGAATTATTGATTTTGATCCTGTGCTTGGAACTTGGAAATTTACCAGCTCCTTTCTGTCATTTAGATTTGAATCTACCATGAGATTCATCTCTCCTATTTTTTCACAAAATCGCCATTTTCTTCCATGATGGTGACTATCAATCTTTTCTCCATGTTTCAAAAACTTCTCACCAAATCTGGAATCCAATACAAGATTTTATTCCGGCTCAAGTTGTCTCCTTTGCCATCAATGCAATCCTTAAACCTCATGATGAAATTGTGAAGATTTATCTCCTAGCTCCTCCAAAATTCCACATGTAACACACAAACTCAACAAACTGTGAATCAAATCAAGATTCACAAATTGCAGTTCTCTCTCTCTCTCACTTTTGGATTCGATACACCCTAGAACACCAAAGAAGCCTAACTGCAACTTTCTATTGAGATCACTGCCTTTTCAAAAATCCCAAACCAACACGTTTCCAATTCTTCTGGGCCTGATTTAGTTCAGCAAGATATTGGGCCAAAAATCCCAAAGAAACCCATGATGAAACAACCATCCTATCTTCCTTCATCTCTGCCCGACGATTAAGAGAACTATGAAGCTATTGGTTTCAGCATTCTTAACCTTCTTCTCCCCCTTCTTGTTTGCGTGTATAAAAAAAGCATGACACGTACAACAACAACCAACCAAGGATGCTTATCATAAGACACAGAGAAAGATGCACCAAACCTTGAATCTTCATAATGGTGACAAGATTCATATGCTAACGCTCGAGTCACAACCTAACAAGAGCTCCTTCTCTAATAAACCAATACTGATGCCAAGTTCCAATGTTTTTCCATATCACAACCTGCGATTTTCTTCCGCTTTCTTGATCAAACAGTCAAACTTGCAATTTCTTGATTCAAGAGAAGTAAACCAGCCACAATTAAACCAACTTCAAGTGAAATGAAGTACACACCAAGAAAAAAACTAAGTCTCAATCTCAATAGAGAAAACAGAGCTCATCTCACAGACTTTCATTCATACACAAAACTGAGATTGTTGATTTAAGAAACTCAAAACAATCCAATACTTCTCTGCAGAACACACCACCAACAATAACACCAATTTTGGTGCTCAACCTCTGTAGATATCCAAAACGATCGAAGGCAGTATGCACAAGTCTTTGTCTCTGTCTGAAAACATGGGTGGAGATAAAACCAAACTTCTCAAATATAATTTTCAACGACTGACAAAACACCACACTTTGCAACTGACTATCCTCAGCTTCATTGCTTTCCCTTCTCGATTAAAGTCGACAAACATGAAACCTCTTGTCGAGCTAGACTCACTTTCTTTCTTTTCAAATCGGAGAAAAATAACATGAGGGTGTGTTACTAACTCTTTCTGTAAATTTCCCAACAAGAGAAACACTTGTGATTGCACAAAACCAATCAAGCAGACATTGAATCCTCTGCGGCGCTATCGATGAGCGTGAGATGAACGACTTCTTCTCTTACCAGAAAGTAACAACAGCACTTTGTCTCTCTCTTCACCTTCAGAGACGCAGAACTAGGACTCAACCCAGATTCTGGTCATCAACTTTGATCATCCAGTGACATCTTCTTTGCCTGCAACTCTCTCTAGAAAACAACAGAGTTCACAAAAATTCCTCGATCATCTACTTTTTTCTTATTCACGCTTCCCGGAGAATTTCGGTGGACTAAACTGACAACTCCAATGACTTGACATCAATTCAATCATCCTCATCTTTCTCCGTTTCTCTTTGTTTCTTCAATTTCACCAAACTTAAGATACTCTGAATTTTCTTCTCAAACTATATAGAGCTTGTCTTATCTCTTATCTAGCAGCACATCCAAGATCTAACCTGTTAGAGATAGTAATCTCAGATCGGTTTCCCGCTCTGATACCAATTGTAAATACGTATGTGTGCTAGAGTCATAGTTTTGTATGATTCACGAGTGTATGTGCGTGCATAAAGTAAATTAGACATAAGGGATTTGTTAACGGGGTCGGTTAACCTACATCCCCGGGACCTAGTCCAGAAACCATTCACTAGAAAAGTCCGCAACCTACAATTGCTATACTCTTTTCTAGAATTACAATGAAAGAAGAACTACTACTGTCTTTTCCGACAAGTATAGATCTTCAACAAAACCATCAAAAGATCTCTCTATCTTCTTGATGGGGCAATGTCACACACATGTGTGCCTCTCTCGATAAACCCTAGACGCGCAAGTCTTCATGTCACCGTCTCTTGGTATATATATCGAGTGCCAAAAGCCCTAGACGACTTAAGCAACACTTCAAGTCTCTACAAGCAATTGGGCTTAACTTGTACAAAGGCCCATGCTCACGTGGCCTTCAAGTCTTCATGTTTCGTTATATGCTATGTAGCGTCTCGACCTCATCTTCTGTTAAAACAGCTCAAAACTTGTTCCAGCAATATCTGCACTTACAAAAGATTCCTGCATTCAAGAGGATTAATTAGGACGCGGAAATCATGTCTCATTAATTACGCATTAATGGGGTAATAAATTGGTCTATATAAATATGTAGGGGGGGGAGTCATTTGAGAGGATCGAACATTTTTTTTTTCCAAAAGCAATGCAATACAATTTCTAGTACTCAAACACTCTCAATTCAGTTCGGAACTTTTAACAGTGTCAAACTCCTCCACACTTAAATCACTTCGGAAGGAGAGAATTATTTTTAGTTCTCACAGGTGTGTTAGAGTATATCCCACATCGGAAAAACTCTATAATACACATTTTCTTCACACACTTTTTTCTTGAAATCTGGCTCGATCACTAATATCAAAAAGTGTGGGATCTGGCTCCAACAATGGTGTGAATATAAGCATAAACTGGAGTTAATCTTTCTTGATATCTCCAATTAGAAGGATGCTAGAACAAAAATTTATCTAACAAAAAAATGAAACAAAAAATGTGTATTAAACACCAAGAAATTGTATAGTACAAATGTATCTTCCTAGGGTTTTTACGTACAACAAAAATACTTCTCCTTGATGACCTTCCTCTCATTTATTTAGTATCTCAAGCCTTTATTTTAATCAGTCAACTAGGACCAGATCTGCGCTACAGCGCGGGAGAATATTTACGGATATTTGTCATAATTCAATATGTTACATATTTATTTTATTATAGTGTAGTCGATTACAATAAATCATACATTTGTGTTAAATAACATATATATTCGATTTGAGTAAGGATTATATATATATCAAAAGAATAACTGATTTTAGTTGAAATTGTGTATACTTTTTTATAGAGATTCATTACATCTGATGTTTTTACCACATAATATTTACTGCAAATTACATCAAATTATAATTTTCTCTGCAACTTAATTTCAATAAGTCATGTACGTTACCAATCAGATCCTTAGCTTGTTTTATTCAAGCAGTTCTGATTTTGGTTGTAAATGTAAATTTGTTACTAATTTGGTATATAATTTTTATTATTTGTTTTGTTTGAAGAAAGTGTGTAACATATATATTCGTATTAATCCAAATTAATTATCATATTTTAGATAATAAAACTTTAAAAATAAAAAAATAAAAATGATTTGTTATTAATATTAAATTAGATTTCCATAAATATCTTAACATATATAACCACATTAAATATGTTTACATTAGATATAAAATTTCAAATTTAATAATTTTGCTTTTATGGTAACAATATTAATTGATTTCCATAAATATTGGTTAATTCTTATTTTTATAATTAATTTCATAAATATAAGACTTTCCACTGAGAAACCTCTTTTAATTGCTAAATTCTTATTAAATTAATTAAAATTAATAAAAGGATAATATCTAATATGAATTATAACCAAACCCATTTTGGATCCGATTGTCAAATTTTGGGTAATTGTAACAAATAGACCCGACCGAANATTTTAATCAGTCAACTAGGACCAGATCTGCGCTACAGCGCGGGAGAATATTTACGGATATTTGTCATAATTCAATATGTTACATATTTATTTTATTATAGTGTAGTCGATTACAATAAATCATACATTTGTGTTAAATAACATATATATTCGATTTGAGTAAGGATTATATATATATCAAAAGAATAACTGATTTTAGTTGAAATTGTGTATACTTTTTTATAGAGATTCATTACATCTGATGTTTTTACCACATAATATTTACTGCAAATTACATCAAATTATAATTTTCTCTGCAACTTAATTTCAATAAGTCATGTACGTTACCAATCAGATCCTTAGCTTGTTTTATTCAAGCAGTTCTGATTTTGGTTGTAAATGTAAATTTGTTACTAATTTGGTATATAATTTTTATTATTTGTTTTGTTTGAAGAAAGTGTGTAACATATATATTCGTATTAATCCAAATTAATTATCATATTTTAGATAATAAAACTTTAAAAATAAAAAAATAAAAATGATTTGTTATTAATATTAAATTAGATTTCCATAAATATCTTAACATATATAACCACATTAAATATGTTTACATTAGATATAAAATTTCAAATTTAATAATTTTGCTTTTATGGTAACAATATTAATTGATTTCCATAAATATTGGTTAATTCTTATTTTTATAATTAATTTCATAAATATAAGACTTTCCACTGAGAAACCTCTTTTAATTGCTAAATTCTTATTAAATTAATTAAAATTAATAAAAGGATAATATCTAATATGAATTATAACCAAACCCATTTTGGATCCGATTGTCAAATTTTGGGTAATTGTAACAAATAGACCCGACCGAAAATTAAATTTCTGAATAATCTATCCTTAATGACTTTGAATTCTATGTTTTTGACGGAAAAATTATGGGTTTATGTTTTTGGCAGGAAAACTATGGTTTACATTTTTTGGCGGGAAAATTATGATGATGGTAGTATGATGATAATCATCATCATGATGATAGTATGATGATGGTAGGATGATGATGATGATGATGATAATGATGATGATGATGATGATGATGATAGTATGTGATGATGATAGTATGATTTGATAATGAAGAAAATTGATGGGTTAGTGGTTACCTCTTGTAACGTTCCGACCGCCACCTCTTAGTGGGACCCATGTCCAATTCCAGTCCATGGACCCACCGTCCTTAATGGGCTTCACGTTCTCTCACTAGGCCCATGAGCCCATCTATATCCGACGGTCGGTTTGCTACGTTCGGGATGCTTTAAAGACTTGCTACCGTCCCTACAAATCACCACATGATCTTTCTCTGTGTTTTGTCCTAACTCACACAGTTCCGACTGTCACTTCCCGGAAGCTCACCCATCCTGAGACTACTCCAGCTCAAACACGCTCAACTCAAGAGTTCTCTTAGGCCCCTTGAACGAAAAATAAGTGCACTTTAGTGACACAGGTAGCCAAATCAATTCTTTTAAACCTCTCCGCAAGCCGGGGTGTCACAATTCACCCCCAATAACAGATCGCAACGTCCTCGTTGCGCACCAAGAGCGTCCTCTGAGAAACCTCTTTTAATTGCTAAATTCTTATTAAATTAATTAAAATTAATAAAAGGATAATATCTAATATGAATTATAACCAAACCCATTTTGGATCCGATTGTCAAATTTTGGGTAATTGTAACAAATAGACCCGACCGAAAATTAAATTTCTGAATAATCTATCCTTAATGACTTTGAATTCTATGTTTTTGACGGAAAAATTATGGGTTTATGTTTTTGGCAGGAAAACTATGGTTTACATTTTTTGGCGGGAAAATTATGATGATGGTAGTATGATGATAATCATCATCATGATGATAGTATGATGATGGTAGGATGATGATGATGATGATGATAATAATGGTGATGATGATGATGATGATGATGATGATGATGATAGTATGTGATGATGATAGTATGATGATGTTTATGATGTTAGGTTGATAATGAAGAAAATTGATGGGTTAGTGGTTACCTCTTGTAACGCTCCGACCGCCACCTCTTAGTGGGACCCATGTCCAATTCCAGTCCATGGACCCACCGTCCTTAATGGGCTTCACGTTCTCTCACTAGGCCCATGAGCCCATCTATATCCGACGGTCGGTTTGCTACGTTCGGGATGCTTTAAAGACTTGCTACCGTCCCTATAAATCACCACATGATCTTTCTCTGTGTTTTGTCCTAACTCACACAGTTCCGACAGTCATTTCCCGGAAGCTCACCCATCCTGAGACTACTCCAGCTCAAACACGCTCAACTCAAGAGTTCTCTTAGGCCCCTTGAACGAAAAATAAGTGCACTTTAGTGACACAGGTGGCCAAATCAATTCTTTTAAACCTTTCCGCAAGCCGGGGTGTCACAATTCACCCCCAATAACAGATCGCAACGTCCTCGTTGCGCACCAAGAGCGTCCCCCCCCCTCCCCTGACGGTGTGAGTCCACTCAACTCCACACTCGTCTGGGTTCGGCTCTGATACCACTTGTAAGTTGTAACGCCCTGACCGCCACCTCTTAGTAAGGCCCATGTCCAATTCCAGTCCATGGGCCCACCTTCCTTAATGGCCTCACGTCCTGTCACTAGGCCCGTGAGCCCATCTATATCCAACGGTCGGTTTGCTACGTCCGGGAGACTTTAAAGACTTGTTACCGTCCCTACAAATTACCACATGATCTTTCCCTGTGTTTTGTTCTCACTCGCACAGTTCCGACAGTCATTTCCCGGAAGGTCACTCATCCTGAGACTATTCCAGCTCAAGTAAGCTTAACTCTGAAGTTTTCTCAGGCCCCTTGACCGAAAAGATAAGTCCACTTTGGTGACACAGGTGGCCAAATCAATTCTTTTAAACCTCTCCGCANAATGGTGATGATGATGATGATGATGATGATGATGATGATAGTATGTGATGATGATAGTATGATGATGTTTATGATGTTAGGTTGATAATGAAGAAAATTGATGGGTTAGTGGTTACCTCTTGTAACGCTCCGACCGCCACCTCTTAGTGGGACCCATGTCCAATTCCAGTCCATGGACCCACCGTCCTTAATGGGCTTCACGTTCTCTCACTAGGCCCATGAGCCCATCTATATCCGACGGTCGGTTTGCTACGTTCGGGATGCTTT
>NC_025689.1:11680156-11711215 GCF_000633955.1 Camelina sativa
GGTAATTGTAACAAATAGACCCGACCGAAAATTAAATTTCTGAATAATCTATCCTTAATGACTTTGAATTCTATGTTTTTGACGGAAAAATTATGGGTTTATGTTTTTGGCAGGAAAACTATGGTTTACATTTTTTGGCGGGAAAATTATGATGATGGTAGTATGATGATAATCATCATCATGATGATAGTATGATGATGGTAGGATGATGATGATGATGATGATAATAATGGTGATGATGATGATGATGATGATGATGATGATGATAGTATGTGATGATGATAGTATGATGATGTTTATGATGTTAGGTTGATAATGAAGAAAATTGATGGGTTAGTGGTTACCTCTTGTAACGCTCCGACCGCCACCTCTTAGTGGGACCCATGTCCAATTCCAGTCCATGGACCCACCGTCCTTAATGGGCTTCACGTTCTCTCACTAGGCCCATGAGCCCATCTATATCCGACGGTCGGTTTGCTACGTTCGGGATGCTTTAAAGACTTGCTACCGTCCCTATAAATCACCACATGATCTTTCTCTGTGTTTTGTCCTAACTCACACAGTTCCGACAGTCATTTCCCGGAAGCTCACCCATCCTGAGACTACTCCAGCTCAAACACGCTCAACTCAAGAGTTCTCTTAGGCCCCTTGAACGAAAAATAAGTGCACTTTAGTGACACAGGTGGCCAAATCAATTCTTTTAAACCTTTCCGCAAGCCGGGGTGTCACAATTCACCCCCAATAACAGATCGCAACGTCCTCGTTGCGCACCAAGAGCGTCCCCCCCCCTCCCCTGACGGTGTGAGTCCACTCAACTCCACACTCGTCTGGGTTCGGCTCTGATACCACTTGTAAGTTGTAACGCCCTGACCGCCACCTCTTAGTAAGGCCCATGTCCAATTCCAGTCCATGGGCCCACCTTCCTTAATGGCCTCACGTCCTGTCACTAGGCCCGTGAGCCCATCTATATCCAACGGTCGGTTTGCTACGTCCGGGAGACTTTAAAGACTTGTTACCGTCCCTACAAATTACCACATGATCTTTCCCTGTGTTTTGTTCTCACTCGCACAGTTCCGACAGTCATTTCCCGGAAGGTCACTCATCCTGAGACTATTCCAGCTCAAGTAAGCTTAACTCTGAAGTTTTCTCAGGCCCCTTGACCGAAAAGATAAGTCCACTTTGGTGACACAGGTGGCCAAATCAATTCTTTTAAACCTCTCCGCAAGCCGGGGTGTCACAACTTATAAACCTATTATAACCAAACTCATTTGACTCATTAACTCATTTAGTTATCAACTCATTTAACTCGTTAACTCATTAGGGTCAATATTTTCAATTCATTATGATTCATGAGTTGAGTTGATTCATTAGTCTTGACCCCTTTTGACACCTCTAAGTATGCACAATTAAGCCTCCATTGGATTTTCTTATTTGTATGGTTTGATTGTTTTATGTTCGAACCTACGGGTCTTTCCGAAGTAATCAGCCCATATGTTGACAACGTCCAAACCTTTATATGTATTGTTTCTCTTGATTTACTTTCCTCTAATGACATCTATCGAAATTCGCTGTTTTTATCCTTAAGCTTTATATGATCAGATTCTAATTGACGGGATTTAACACTAACAGTTAGCTGTTAGCCTCCTAGTGCCTTAATCAATGCGTCTCGATTGGCTTTTAAATTTTAATATATGTCTTTATATGACTGATTGGACCAAGATAGCAAAACCACCTTTTTATTGTTTAGTGTTACGTAGGCATCAATCCAACCCACAAATAAGGAAGATGAGTGATAAATTTTTTTTTTTTTTAAAAAGGCGTTTCTTAACGTAATTTTTTCCTGTTTGAAAAAATGCAAATGCAAAAGATGAGTCGACTAGAGAAGTAAAACAAATATTTCTAACTAAACTGATACAATAAAAACTATATGTTTTTGAAAACAGAGGAAAATGTATCAATATATCATGACGAGAGTTAATTACGCACATGTAGTGTGTCAATGTTGTCATGTCTTAATGATGATAGAGTAGCATTGTGAAATTGAGCCAAAACTCCCTTGTAGGAATGGTATGAGCTGACAACTTTCAACCCCCCTATAAACGTGGTGTAGATAGTGATTAGTACAAGTATATCCATAGGAAAATAATTAGTAGTCATTACGCACATGTCTTTGTCATTTAGTTATTAGGCAAATGTCATGTTAGAAAGGTTAGGCGCATATAATGCCATTTATTTAATATCATGACGAAGGATATTAGGCACAAGTAGTCTTAATGTTGTCACATGTCTTGTTGATGCTAGAGTAGGAATGTGAAATTTAGACAAAGCACAAAGTAGTGTAGATTGTGGAATGTGGTTAGTACAAGTAGATTCATAGGGAAAACAATAGTTTCTACCTCTTAGAGCTTAATGAGATAGAATGATAGATTATAGTTCACTAAAACTTTAATTAAATCAAGAAAAACAAAGAAAGGAGAAACTATTTTAAAGAACCATCAATTTAGAAATATTTTTATTATAAAGAAAGAGAGTTGCACAACGTTGAAAAGATCATGTATGGCATCTTCCCTACACGGAACCTTCGGCATTCGAAACGGATTATTCCAGTCTTCGTTTTCTATTTATCAACTTTCATTTTGAGTCATTGTATTTTTTTTTTCTTTTCTTTTTTTGAATAAAATAAAAAATTTATTTAAAAAAAATAAACGTTTTTACATCAAGTGCTGCTATAGTATTGTCTTTAAGAAAGAGAACATTTGTTTAAGAAATCTGCTTATCTTGTGTCAAACCAAATCGCCATACACTGCTCATATCGTTAGTCGCCTTGCTCTCTAATGGAGGTGAGTCTGTTCAGAACATCTTTGTCCAGCCTTCTGGTTAGATGGGATGCTGGAATTGGTCCCTCTCTATGTCTTCTGTTATTGCGCTCCCGCCAAAGTGAATGAGCCAGTAGTTGAAAGCAATATCGCAGTAGGAATAAACGTTCTTCCCCCAATGATGTATCAGTGAGAAGCTGGATGATAACAACCCATTCCGCTGAGAAAACAGAGTTTAAGAGCTTTGAGGTTAAGCCAGATCATACTTCACGTGAATACGGACAACTGAAGTAGATGTGGTCCCGTGTTTCCAAGGAAGCCTGACATAGACGTTCCAAGAGAGCATTCTATCTCCTGTTGTTAAACGATTATGTATGGCGAGCCAAGCCAAGAAAGAGTATTTTGGCGTGGCATGAGTGAACCAAATCCCACGATGCCACTCCTTAGACGGTTGCACAGACCGGATTGCCTGCCAGACCTCTTTCGTGTTAAAAGAAGCTTTAAAAAGACCTCTTTTTCCTTTCCAGAGAACCACGTCAGTCGTATCCCTTAGCCCTTTTGATCGAATCTCCCCTAACAAATTTTCCATTTGGTTGAGATGGTCCGACCTATGTCTTCGTGTTCTATGTGTCAAGACAACCTGGAAAACCGTGTCATGGAGACCAATTCCCATGTTTATAAAGCCCCTCCGCCATGTTAGAGCGAAAAGAGGCCCTAAAGGAGACCATTAGTCATGCCAGAAAGAAACGCTTTGTCCATTCTTAACTTCATACAACACAAACTCAACAGCGATAGGACGGTATTTAAGCAACTTTTCCACATCTAGGAGCCAAGAGTGGAACTAGCACTAAGCGACCAGAAAGAACCCTTATGGAGTAGGTAGTGTCTCAACCATTGCACCCACAACGAGTTAGAGGATAACATTCGCCAAATTAGTTTCAGACAACTGACCGTATTCACCTCTGCAAGGGATCGGAGACCAAGCCCTCCTTCCTCCTTGGGTGTGCATACATCAGCCCACGACACTTTTGCTTTCTTCCTATTCAAATCCGGACTCGACCATAGGAAGGCAGAGCACAAACTGTCTATTTCTCTAATGCACGCTTTCGGTAAACGAAATGCAGACATCCAAAAATTGGTAAGACTGTGGATCACTGAGCTTATAAGTTGTAAGCGTTCTGCGAAAGAAAGGTGTCGAGCTGTCCAACTCCCAATTCTGTCCCTTATCTCAAGAAGAAGAGCGTAGTCCGATGTTGTCATTCGTTTTCTTAACAATGGGAGACCAAGGTAGCGTACGGGTAAAGAACCCAAAGCAAAGGTAAAGCAGCGGAGGATGTCCTCCTTGTCACTCTCCCGCACCCCTGCCATGTACAAGGTTGACTTCTCAAGACTGATCTTTAACCCTGAGAACTCTGCGAAATGATCAAATATCTGCAGTATCCCCTCAATAGATAGTTTGTTGCCAGCAATTGAAGACCAAAAGGTCGTCAGCAAAGCACAAGTGTGTCAGCCACAGGTTTTGGCAACAAGGATGGTAGCTGATCAGTTGTTGCAGGGCAGCTTTGTCAAGCATAGTTGATGAAACTTGCATACAAATCATAAACAGATATGGAGAGAGCGAGCAGCCCTGACGGAGACCCCTCTGACTGCCGAACAAACCACATAATTCACCATTAACTTGCACTGAGAAAGATGCCGTAGAAATACAGAGTTCTATCCACTTTATGAATCGTTTAGGGAGATTCATTGCAGAGAGAGTACTTAGCAGAAAGGGCCATTGGACGGAATCAAAAGCCTTCGAGATATCAATCTTGATAGCACTCTGAGGAGAGATCGACTCTTTGTGATAATCTTTGACGATTTCAGACGCCAAGAAAACATTTTCCATTAGTAAACAATCCTTGACAAAAGCCGACTGATTCAGAGAGATAAACTCAGGGAGAAGTTGCTTGAGTCGGTTTGCTAAAAGTTTGGAGATAACCTTGTATATCACATTGCAACAGGAGATTGGCCGATAGTCTTTCATCTCTGTCACTATTTTTTTCTTTGGGATTAGTGCGAGGATGGTAGTATTAATACCTTTAGGGATGAAACCATAGACAAAGAAAGACTGGACTGCAGTTATGAAATCAGCCTTAACAATTGACCAGGCTTCCCTAAGGAACTCCACCGTGTAGCCATCATGACCAGGACTTTTATCTGTCGGCATTGACCATAGAACATCACGAATTTACTCTGCAGAGACCTCCCATTCTAATTGTTCCCCATCCGCTTCAGAACATCGATAATGCAACAGAGCTTTGAGCTCCTCCTCCGTGATGTCGTGATAGTGAGAAGGATTATGTGATAAGAAATCATGAAAGAACCTCACTGCTTCTTGATTAATACCCTCAGGGGATGTGACCACTGAATCATCTGGACAGTGAATTTCTTTGATAGCATTACGAACTTTCCTGACCTTGGCAGCTTTGTGAAACACTTTGTTATTGCCATCACCAACCTTTAACCAGTGCAGTTTAGATTTCTGCTTTAGATATTTCTCCTCCAAACCTGAGACAAATAACCATCTACTATAAGCTGCAGATTCAGCTTGCATGGATAAGTCAGTCAGATTTGTCATCGTCTCGAGCTGACATTTGCACAGAGCAGCATACGCCTCCTTTTTTTTCTTTGTCCAGTTACCAAGTCTATCCTTGCTCATCATTTTTATCTTCGGTTTAAGAGCCTTCAGTTTTTTAGAAAACCGAAACATAGCATACATAGAATGAAACAAAGTCTCAGTGTTATCCCAGAACTCTTTAATCATTGGTATAAATCCGCTATCACTGGTTAAAGCGTTGGTGAAATTGAAAGGCTTATGAATGTGCAGCTTATCAGCACCCAGTTTGATACGTCCCCTTAGATGATCAGAACAGCCTCCAGCCTCGAAAGCTACAAACGATTGTTGGTACTTGATGAGCCAAGAATCACTCACAAGCACCTGATCTAGTTTCTTACAAATCAACTCACCATCATCTCTCTTATTCGACTAGGTACATCGCGGACTGTGAGCCTGCATATCATTAAAACTGCAGTACCTGACCGTGTCTTGAAAGTCTTGCATCCCCGGTGGGATAACAGGGTTAATGGCATAGTGAGAATGCTCCTCCCCTTTCAATATCTCATTGATCCCCATAGATCATCCAAGGTTTATTTCTAAACAGAGGAGAATCTTGGTTATCTTTCAAGTCTTGCCATAGCAACTTTCTATCTTCCACCACATTTGCAGCATAGATAAATGAAACAAAAAATTCCTCCGACATATCCTCCATAAGAACCGAACAAGTAACCATTTGACTATTTGTGAAACAAGGAGTTAAACGCACCTGTGGGCTCCAAACAACTCAAATACTACCCCTACGGCTATCCGCATAGTTGGATATGAAGGACCAATCCGGAAAAACCGACTCCACAATACGCATTGCCTTCCTTTCCCTCACTCGTGTCTCAAGAAGACAGCCAAACTGCAGGTATCCTTGTTGCACCTAGCTTCTAACAATAGAAGGTTTTTGACGTTTGATTGAAACCACAGACATTCCAGAAGAAGCTCGACATATTCTTAATGATGGGAGGGGGGGGGCTTATTCGGCTTCGCAGAAGCCAGAGTAGAGGTGTTGGAGACGTATTTGTGAGAATCCTATGAGAGACGAGGCAAATATTCATGTGTAGGCACTCGAGAGTTTTGAGCCTGTTCTTTAGGAGGCGGATCAATATCAGAGACATCGGCATCAAATACCAAAGAACTGGATTTAGCCGCCTCTCTGCAGGGTTGCTCTGCTAATTCCTCATCCTCATCCTCCCCCGTACCACTGAGAGCAGAGTAGGAGTTAGAGATTAAGGAAGTCTCTCCCAAACTGAGTGTGTCGTTCTTCTTGTTTGGGCTGAAGCCAGTTTTATGTGCAGACTTTTGCGGAGTAATCCAACCCTCAGCGTCCTGCACATTAGGTACCGTTGCTCCCTCATCCGGTGCTGCGACCGCGACTGTAGGGCTGGTAATGGGTGATCTATGTCGAGAATGCTCTGCGAGATCAACCTCTGTAACATGAGTAGCAAGATTGGAAAAAGCATCGGCCACAGGCGGGTTAGTACACCCCTTGGCGACATCAAGGCAAGCCTTTTCCAAATGTCCCCATTTATGACAATGACCACACCTTGGAGGAAGCCATGGATATGTGTAACAAACCACCACATCCAACTCACCCTCCTCCTCACCCGCAAGATGAAAATCTGTGGGTAAAGCTTTGGTAAGGTCTGCTTCCACCAGAAGCTGGGCTTCCTCAAAGCTAGCACAAGTCTCCGTTTTGGGATGTAGCCTCACTGGTTTCCCCACAGCACTAGCAAAGAACTCCAAACCCTTATCACTGAACATGGAATGTGGGACATTTTTTAGTACCACCCACAGAGGTATAGACTTCATTGCAGGTTGAGCCTCCTCTGCAAAGGGAGTCCACTTTGACACTATTAATATTCCACATGCCTCTATTTAAAACCCTCTGGTGGTTACCATCATTCCGGTGCGAAATTTGACAGTTGTACCATCCACAACAAACACATCAATCAAAGAAGATCGATCACCAAGCCTCCATATCTTGTTCACAATCATATGGATTTTACCCACATGCAGCGTTGTTGTATGCAAAAATTTACCTACAATAAAATCCTCTCAAAGAGGTTTTGCTCCCTCAAAAACTCCTTTAGGAACCACAACACGTTGTTTACCTTCCACTTCCGAAACCACTAAAGGTTGCTTTGTAAACATATGCTTCTGAGCCACTTTCACCCATGTTTTTTGCGTCCGAGATCCCAAACCTCTTTGAGTAGGTGATAAGACCGCCTAAGACAGATCAGTAGTTTTTATTGATGCAGAAACCGTACCGTCCACTGAAACCGAAACCTCTTCGCTCAACAACTTCTCCATACCCTCCCCCATTGACCCAGTCGCAACCCGAAGAGGGGATTGAGACCCCTCCGACAAAGCGCCATCCTCTCTAACCGGCAGCGGATCTGCCGGTAACATCAAACGTGTAGAAAAAGCAAAGAAACCCTAGTTGCTTTCGAAATCGCCTGCCATGTCAGCAGAGACTTTTTTTGTTACACACGAAACGAGTTTTTTTGAGTCTTTTTTGAGTTTTTTTTTGTTACACACGTCAGCAGAGTCGCATTGTGTTTTTCAAAGATCAATTGAGTCTTCCTTAACACTTTTTTTGGCCATGTTGATAATCTATGTTCAGGTCGTCATTAAATATTTTGTTTATTTGTTTTCTTTTTTGATAATTAATATTTTGTTTCTTCTCATTTTCACATCACTTATTTGATTCGTTCCCTATTTCTTTAGTCCGTCCTGAAATCGTGCGAGCAAGACTACATTTTCTTTGTTTTTCCTTGTAAGCACCTAAACTATGCTGTATATATTTTGGCTTCTAATCTAAGTACAAACCTAATTAACCTATGTATTAAAAAAAAATTGAAAATGGTATTGGACGTACTGATGATACAACTTATATTTATAAACTTTTAGGGGTTAAGGTATATGATTTAGCACATAACTTAGATGATTGTTAATTTATTAACCTATGTTTATTTATTAATTTATTATGTAGTTCATATAATTAACATATATTAACATTTATAAAAATTATTTTAGTACTATTTTAAGATATTTCTCATTTTTAAAAGTCTCCTAAGTTTTAATTAACATGAAAACTTGTTCTAATGGCTTTCAAGTAATTTCACAACTTTCTTTAATTTCTGCTTGTATCTCCAATCTCCGGAAGCTCATTAGCAAGTATTATTTTATTTTAAGCAAGTGTTATTAGCAAGTGTTATTTTATCTAATTTGCCTCTATATATATTATGTGGTATCTCTAGTCATTGATACTGCAAACAAAATAATGGATAAAAGATGGAGTCTTGAAGGTATGACAGCTCTTGTAACTGGTGGAGCCAGCGGAATCGGGTTCGTCTTTCTACTCTTTGGCTATATGACTATATCATATTTTTGAGTTTTGAAACATTGTTCTGGATTTATTTAAGATGTCGTTTAATATTCCTATTCTCTTTTCGTGGAATGATTTAGGCATGCTATAGTAGAGGAGCTAGCTAGTTTTGGAGCCAGAATCCATGTATGCGATATATCTGAAACACTGCTCAATCAAAGTTTAAGCGAATGGGAAAATAAAGGTTTTCAAGTGAATGGTTCAATCTGTGATGTATCCTCTCACTCCGAGAGGGAAATACTTATGCAAACCGTCTCAAAGTTGTTTGATGGCAAGCTGAACATTCTTGTAAGTTAATCTTACCTTAAAGAAGCTAACCATATTCATATAGGAAACATACCTACATACTAAGTAATGACTTATATAGTAGGATTTTTGGAACACATTTTTGTTCAACTTAGGTGAACAACGTTGGTGTAACTTGTCCAAAGCCAACAATAGAATATGTGGCAGACGATTTCTCGTTCCATATTTCAACAAACCTGGAATCTGCTTATCATCTTAGCCAACTTTCACATCCTCTCCTTAAAGCTTCTGAATATGGAAGTATCATCTTTATTTCTTCTGTTGGAGGAGTTGTATCAATGGAGTGCGGATCCATCTATAGTTTAACGAAAGGTACATACACGGGCTATTAATCAGTAGAGAGATTTTCAATTAGACTGACTATAAATTAATCTTTAGAGAGATTCTCAATTATATTTTTTATCTGTATATAATTTTTTTTTTTTTGAATCTAATGTTAAATTCTATTCAAAGAAAAAATATATTGTTTTACAACTTGTGCAACATTTTTAGAAAATCAAAATTGCTGAAACCATACACTTAGTCAGCGCTTTCTACATCTATAGTCGAGCCTGTAGCCACATTTGAAATGCTTCATCATAGCGCCGATCCCCCAGCAGTCCAACAGAAGAAACGCAGGAGTCTTTGGTGTGTATAATTTTTAAATGCTGTTTGATAAAAAACTGAATTTAATGTTGAGTTATGTTATTAAGTTGTTTAATTAAGCTAGTGTTGTATGTCAAAATTAATAGTTAGAACTTAGAATGATTAGATTGAGAAATATCTTTTGTTTTAGGATCTCATCTTAAATCATATATGAGATTTATAAAAAATAATTGATGCATCGATCGAGATATTTGGAAATACTTTTTGTCTAAACAACAAAATTACAGAGAGGTATTTGTTTGTATTGATACACAAACCTTACAAATTTAAAGGTATTTAATTATCTTGATGGATCATATAGTCTTATTCCAAAAGCTATTCCCAACGATTAATGGATCGGTTGTCCACTTGTCCGTAGTTTATTTTTTTCGTTTTGGTATGTGAAGGAGCTTTGAATCAACTCGCAAAAGCTTTGGCGTGTGAATGGGCAAGAGATGGCATACGAACGAACTCTGTTGCTCCTAATTTTATCTATACTGCAATGTCTCAACCTGTAACTAATGACACTCTCCAGCTTTTTGTTTTTGGGCCTTTAATTCCAGTTAACATTATAAAGTTTTCATTATTTATGTCTCACAATCTTGTCAAAAATCAGGCTTTGGAAGACGCCGGTTACAAGAACAGTTTGTTTAGTAGAACTCCACTTGGTCGCGCTGGAGAGCCAAAAGAGGTTGCATCACTTGTGGCATTTCTGTGTCTACCTGCAGCTTCATACATTACTGGTCAAATCATCTGTGTGGACGGAGGTCTCACTGTCAATGGTTTCTCCTATAAGCCACATGCTTAAGCCGAGACTTGTGTGTGCTGGTGGCGCAGCGTGGCAGCGTACAAGAGCTATGATAAAATTGATCCATTCGAAACTATATTAAATAAATAAGGACTATGTTCCTAAACTTTAATACCCAATATGGGTATGGTGAATGTAAACATGTACAAGCAAGCCTTTGTCTTCCCTCTTGCTCTAAGTGTTAGAAAATTTACAACGTATGTTTGTCGAAATATGAGGGGCTGGAAAATCCCCTCTGGTCTACTAATAAAAGGTTAAATGTATTACTTCATAATTCATCCAAAAATCCAAATATCAAATCTTTCTCTTCTAAGTTCTCACAAGCTTTCTACAAATTTTCTTAGAAGTTTTTTTCTTTCTCTTTCTTCACAACAAGAAATCTTCATACAAATATTATCTTTTTCATTTTACTCTGCACAAATGACAAATGTAAAGTATCTATATTTTGAGTAAAATAAGACAATAAAAGCTAATGTCTAATAAAAGAAAGGAAAGTTAGGAAGGTTAGGTACATTTAGGGTCAACATATGTTTTCATGTTTAATTTAGCAAGAGTAGGAATGCAACGACCTTACTTGAACAAGATATGTTCTATAGGCTCATACCTCTGTTTTCTTGATTTCTAGGGAGACAGGTCCTTAACCCTGGTTGATGAATAGGAATGTGAAATTGAGCCAAAGCTATCTTGTAGAAAAGGTATGAGCTGACAAGTTTCAAAACCTATACAAGTGGTGTAAATTTTGGAATGTGGTTGCTGATGTAGTATTTTAGCTAGTCAATTAATATTGAACCACAAATTTGCAACGATTCAACTCACTAAGAATACACAAAACTCAAACAAAAGGTTGGTTTAGTAACAACTTAGCTAATCAACAACTTTAAAGAAAGCAAACACTAACTGAAAACAGTTTTAAATCAAGACTAACAAACGACTTTGGGCAAGGTTATTGACTTGGGAGATAGCTAATCAATCATAGAATGTCTAAGCAAACAATCAATAACAATCCTTAGGCTAAGAAAACTTATGTAAATCAATTCACTTCAATGATAAAGACTCTATGCAAATCAAGTAATAATCAACAATTTTCATAGGCAATCACAAGATAAACATGCATTATAATCACATCTAAATACCACTAAACACCCTAATCATCAATTTCCATTGGCTAAGAATGCAAAGCTCTTGAATAGTTTGGTTCATAAATTTCATCTAACACTTTCTGAGCATGGAAATCCAAATGTTTATATTCAAGCTTGATCAAGGCTATCTAGAATTATAATCACTAAACAAGAAAAAATTCATGTAAATAAAACCTTAAATATCAAAGATCAATCATCTATCTCCCTGATCTACCAAACCCAAAGTTCTAAAAAGATCTACTTACTCATGGTTATGATCACACAAAAGTAGAGGGTTGATCTTTGTGTAATCATAGTTAGAGACTGTATATTAGAGAAAATAATAGAGAAATCACAATTAGTAACTTGAAAATATATAAAGGATCCAACAAACTTAAAATACACAAGCTTAAGAACCCTAAAAATTGCTAAAACAAAAGATAAGATCTCTCTAGACTAGGTTTAGTGTATTTATAAGAAAAACAAGACGAACTGGGTCGGAACCGGGTTGAAAAATGGATAGTCTAGGCAGTTGGCTTCCTTCGGCTGGTGGTCGCTGAAACGACCGCACTCGAATTCCCAATTCTCATATATGATCCACGGAAAACAATTTCACCGGAACCCCATAATTTTAACGAGACAACCGGCGTAAAAATCGCTTCTTACAAAAACTCCCACAAATACACCAAACCTATGTTATATGACGTGTTTTTTTTCCTCCTTTGTTATAAGAACTTGTGCTTCTAAATTTCCTCTTTAACTGTATAGAAAACAAAAATAAAGGTAAAGAAATTTGTGCTCTTGGTCTTATATATACATGTAGTACAAATGTATCTTAATTGTAGGTTTTTTTTGCGTACAATTACAAAGAAGTTTATCCTCCTTGATGACCTTACTTCATTTTTATACTAGCTCAAGCGTTAGTTTCGATCATTAAAGACAAAACAAGTGTTTTAATGATGTCGACATATCCTTTGATACGTCCGTTTTAACTAATTTTATGATTTAACGTATATATTTTGAAGTGATCGACCCATGCACATGTTAGGAAGGCCTAATATTTCAGTAAAGTGTTTCTAGTAATCTACCTCCTCGAGTGACTTGTATTGAAATGGGCTATTATTTTCATTTGAAGGCTATTTTTTTTTACATTCATTAAAAAAAAAAATTACTATTAGGCTTCCAATGCGCTAATGAAATTGTCTTGACTAGAAAACTAAATCATTAATCCCTTCAAATCTGTAGAATTCCTTTTCATCATCTCAGCTCTTCATTTGAATGATTGGAACCTCAACTTGTCGAAATTCCAGTTCTTTAGGCTTTTCACATCTGTTTCTTTTTCGACTTTTGAAACACCTAAAGCTTTCCCTCTCATCTTAATGGATTTCCACTTGTTTTTTTCAAAGGTAAACTTCTCATCACCTTTTTCGGCCTTAGTGAAAAATTGATTATCGACATGTTTTTCTCTTACGGTATGTTTTTCAATCAGTCATCTATCCTTTATGGAGAGAATGAAATTGACGTCGACATGGTGATGAGCCGCCAAACTCGCAACCTCAAGTTGTTGGATGGATTGATAGGCAAATTTGTGATCAGTTGTTGATGATTCTATGATTGCAAGATCGGCGATATGATGATGTTTTCCAACGATGGCTCAGCTATCAGATCTAGACCTCTAAAGCCTTTTCTTTTCTTTTTCAGCTAATATGTCTCTCAAACTTTTGCATTCTCATTATTCTTGACGAGATCATTCTCCTTGTCCAGTTGTTGAATCTTTTGGAAAATTAAATATGAAGACAAACTGAATAAGAATTCCTCGGAAAAGATTTGTTAGTAATTAGCACAATAAGAGGAAATGAAAAGATGGTAGATATGCCCTTTCATTCCAATTCACAAGTGGATGCCTAAGCTGGAGAACACGTTCTAACCTCAATGCCTCCTCGAGTGCACTATGACAACCAGAGAGAAGCCTCCAAGATTTTAACTCAAGATTATATTAAGATGAGCGAGTACTTGATCGTTGTTTACTCATCAGTAAGCACGTGGGATCAAAGATGTAAGTCATCTTTTGAAGTGTTAATAGGTCAATTGGTAAAAGACTCAGATAACACCTAGAAAGTTGCCGGTTTGAATGACGCTTAAAAAGAGACCAGATAAATTACTTAATTATTAATAGAAAAATGTATATTCCTTTTCATTTTCCTTTTTTTTCCTTTTCATTTTCCATTCGCTCTTTTGTCTTTCGAGACTGAACTATCAATTTGAAGCTATGATTGTAGGCTTTGTGATTTATGAGTTTTTTAAATTTATTATTTGTGTTAGAGTGTATGTTATTTTAACAAATGAATTTCAATCACCCAAAGGTCCCAAACTCTAAATGTCGCATTGTATAAGGTCACTTATTAATTAGTCAACTTTATATTTCAATCCCAAACTCTAGTACTGTATTGGAAAGATTGCGTGGCATCTTCATGCACGGAACCTTTGGCATTAAAGACACCGATTTTTCAGTCTTCGTTTCTATTTGTCGACTTCCATTTAAATCTTTTTTTTTTTCCTTTTTACGATCATTTGAGTCTTCCTTTATACTTTTCTCGACCATGCATGATGCATGCATGTTACTTATCTATTTTTAAGTCCTCATAAAATATCCTCTCATCTTCACATAGAACTGCTATGACAGCAGTTGTCTCATCTTTTTCACTTATTCGATTCTTTCGCTATTGATTACATTTTGCTTTATTTTCCGTTTACGCACTTACCCTATGTACCATTTTGGCGTCTCTAATCTATGTACACACCTAACCTATGTATTAATTGTTTGGAAAATAGTGTCAGATAATACTATTTATTATTATTCCTATAAACTTTTGGGAGTTATACATGTATGATTTTTTTTTTTTGGTAATACATGTATGATTTATTATGTAAACGATAGTATCGTACAAGAAACAATAACTTAATAAACTATCATGTATTTATGCCTTTTAGACTTTTTAAAATATGTATAGTACATTGATGTTGAACGTATTTCTATATCTAGTAAGCCAACATGTGTCAAAATCTTTGTTCCAATGATATAATCTTAATTCGGAGATGGGAGAATATCTATGATTTTTGTTTAGAAAAATCAAAGATTAAATAAGTGGAAAATGATATATTTACAAAATTATGTTTAATAAATAAATTAAATATTGTGAACTTTTATAAGTGTGACATAAATAAATTTTCTTAAAATATATTCGTTTATTAGAATAAATCTTAGAATACTTGCAGAAATTTAAAAACGTAATATATGAGGTTTTTGTTTATGATAATTTTAACAATTAATTTAAAGTATTTTTTTAGTCTCCCAATTTATTAATATGAAAAGATATTCTAATGGATTTGAAGTAATTTCATTGGAAATTTGCGCAAATTTTTATTCAGTTAATAATAGAACAAATGGGAGAGAACACCTCCCTTTGTCATATTTATAAGAAAAATGTGCGAATATGATCACTTACTAGAAAAAAATTGAGTGATATTTGTTTTTCTTCTTTTAAAAAGTGGAGGTTACAGTACTTTGGGACGAATATATATTTCATTTAACTATTAATACTTCCTCTGTTAATTTTTAATTGTCGTTTTAGAATTATTTGTTTTATATTACTTGTTGTTTTATATTTACGATGTAATTTTATGAATCAAATTTTTAGTTTTATCCCTAACTTTTAGCTTATTAATTATTTGTATCAAATGAAATAATGTATTAATGAAGGATAAAACAGAGAATTTAATTGTTTTTCTTAATACGTATGAAATTACCTAGAACGATAAGTAATATAAAACGGAGGGAGTATATGACATGTAACTTTTTTGTATATAATATTTTGTTATAAAGACATCTGATTAACTAGCTAAATGGAGAAAGTAGAAATAGAAATAAAATTAAATCACTCATTGGAAAACTGAAATTTAACAAAAAAAAAACAAAAAAAAAAATTGACATTTACATATAATAACACAACACGGAAAAGTAATTTATCTATTCTGAAACATGTAAATAAAAAAGAAAAAACAGAATATTGAAATATTTATTTATAAGAATCAATTTGCTTGATTTTTTTCTTTAGCAAATTGTCATTTAACTACATCCAATTTATTTGTGAAAAAAAAAAACTACTTCCAATTTGTTTTGTCAAGAAAAATTGTCATTTAACTACTTCCAATTTAATTTCTTTTTATTTTGTCAAGAAAATTGTCATTTACATAATAATAATACAACACGGAAAAGACATTTATCTATTCTGAAACATGTAAATAAAAAGAAAAAACAGAATATTGAAATAATTATTTATAAGAATCAATTTGCTTGATTATTTTCTTTAGCAAATTGTCATTTAACTACTTCCAATTTAATTTCTTTTTATTTTGTCACTGACATTTTTCTTTAGTTGCTGCGTCATGTCTTCACTCTCCGAAAGGTCATTAGCTGTAGTATTATTATCTAATTTTGTCTCTATATAAATAATGCTCCAGCCATTGATACTCACAGGCAACCAAAAATGGATCAAAGATGGAGTCTTCAAGGAATGAATGCTCTTGTAACTGGTGGAGGCAGTGGAATTGGGTTCGTCTTTCTACTCTCTAGCGATATCATATTTTTCACCCATTGTTTTTGACTTTTCTTATGTATAGCATTTTTTGTGGACTGATGTAGGCATGCAATAGTAGAGGAGCTAGCTGCACTTGGAGCTAAAATCTATGTATGCGATATATCTGGAAAACTCCTCAATCAAAGTTTAAGTGAATGGGAAAAGAAAGGGTTTCAAGTGAGCGGTTCAATCTGTGATGTATCCTCTCATTCCAAAAGGGAAACTCTGATGCAAACCGTCTCAAAGATGTTTGATGGCAAGCTGAACATTCTTGTAAGTTAATTTATTTTTTGGACAACATTCATGCTAATCATATTCTAATATAGGAAAATACCTACTAAGTAGTGGCATAGTTAGTAGGATGTTTGTAACTCAGTTTTGTTTAACATAGGTGAACAACGTTGGCGTAGTTCTTACAAAGCCAACAATCGAATATGTGGCAGATGATTTCTCCTTCCATATGACGACAAACTTGGAATCTGCTTTTCATCTTAGCCAACTTTCACATCCTCTCCTTAAAGCTTCTAAATTTGGAAGCATCATCTTTATTTCCTCTGTTGGAGGGGTTGTATCAATGGAATGTGGATCCATATATAGTTTAACGAAAGGTACATACAGTGGCTATTAATCAATAGAGAGATTTTCAATTATACTAGATGCAATAGTATTGTTATATACATGAAACTTAATACAGATTTTATAATTGATTAAGGGAATTTCCTGTTATTTATATGTATAGTTTTAATATGCTGCTTTGTAGAAAATGAATTTAATGTTGTTATATTAATAATTAGTTTTAACTAGTGTGATATGTGTAATATATATGGTTTACAGTCTCATCTTAAATTATGCATGAGATTCATAACTTAGCAAACGCAAATACTTATAGTTCAAACATATATGATCTTAGCATGTCAAATGTACTAATTAAGCTTTTTCTTTGATAGATAAAAGTCTTACACTTATACCTATAAAGGTATAATTTTGTTTGGGATTCCTAGTAGATGTCTCGTACCTAGTTTATCGTTTCTGTTGTGGGTATGTGCAGGAGCTTTGAATCAACTAGCAAAAACTTTGGCATGTGAATGGGCAAGAGATGGCATAAGAACTAATTCTGTTGCTCCTAATTTTATCCACACTGCTATGGCTGAATCAGTAATGACACTCTCCAGTTTTTTTTTTTTTTTTAGTTTCCTATTAACATCATACACATTTCATTCTTATGACTTACAATCTTGTGAAAACCCAGTTTTTTGAAGACGCCGGTTACGAGAAGAGTTTAGTTAGTAGAACTCCACTTGGTCGCGCTGGAGAGCCTAAAGAGGTTGCATCACTTGTGGCTTTTCTGTGTCTACCTGCAGCGTCGTATATTACTGGACAGACCATTTGTGTAGATGGAGGTCTCACAGTCAATGGTTTCTCCTATAAGCCACTTGCTTGAGAGTTGAGCCGAGACTTATGTGTTGGTAATGCAGCGTAAAAGTCCATTTACTTTATGTGTTGGGTTTTGTTTTATGTTTGTATGATTATCCCTAAGTAGATTCCTACTTTGGTTTTGCTTAGGTGTTTTAGTCATTAGTTTGTTTTATTTTTGTTTCCACCTTTGCTTTTTTGTCGTTAATAAAAACCAAAAAGAGGAAACTCTTCATTTGGTTCATATTATTGTTGTTCTACTGTATTCTGTTTCTTGTAAACTTTGCAATTCAATAAAATACCTATTTACAAAAAAAAACCAGGAATTTTAGTTTCCCATAACTTTTGCATTTTTAAAAAATTCAACATATTTACGAGAGCTTAGTTGAAATAATTCGTAAGACTGATTAATGTTAATTATTAACGCGATATTGGTCACTCTTCTCTATTAGTTGGTATCGTAACCAAGTTGGTTCCTCGTTAGTTTATCATGTTGCCTGGTGTGTTACTATCACATTGATAAGTATTCATTTGTTTCGACTGGAGATATGTTCAGAAAATACATAAATCTTGTTGCTGATCCAATTTATGGTGTCTCCATCTTTTGAGTTTCTCCAAACGTTTTTCATGCATGAGATATAGCCGCCTCCTATTCTTGTCAAAGTTCCACAAAAGTCAATTTTTGTGTAACAAAGGTCTTACTTTTTAACAAATTTTTTTTTTTTCCGTGTCCACAAAAGTTCGAGCCTATCTCGTTTTTCTCATGCTTCATGTCTTCTTATTCAGGAGAGAATGTTGGCCTCACCGGAGCTAGGTATGCTTGCTTGTAGTCTTGCAACTCATTTTGTGCCTTCAATGGGTCAAATTTAGTAATCTCCATGGTCGGCATACCGTGTCGTGTTAAGGCCTAGGATGATTTAAATCAGTATAACTCTTGTTATATTTCCTAATAAAATTATCATAATACTGACTCGAAACGGCATAATATGATAATGAGTCTTCAAGATTTAAAACACAAATATATCCTTTTACTTGAAATAAAACTTAACGTAATCTTTTAAGTTTCTTGCTTTGGTAATTCTCTCCCTGGAACATCGCTGCGATAGATGGATCCACACTCCATTATTAAAGAAGACAATATGGTAAAAGCCATACAAATTTTTTTGTCTTTATGAATGTTCAGTAATGTATTTATTATCTTTATGATCTCCGAAATTATTTTCATAACGCTGATGCATAACAAGTTTTAGATTTTTGAATTTATTATAAAACCTGGTCCCCATACCATGATCAGTTTAATAATTTTGAATATTCGTATATATATCTTGTATTTCATGAACCCTTATGTCAAATATCTATACAACTAACTAGACTTTAATTAAGACGACAAGGGGATATGATGTGTACTTAGTGACGTGCCCAGATTCATAGAAGCCTAGCTTCATTTAGAAAAGCAATTAGCTAGTAATAATAAAAAAAAACCTATATATAATAGAAAAAATTTTAAGCTCAAAATTTCTTTTTATTTTCATTAACGAAACTCACCTAATTAAATTTTTCAAATTTTAACTAACTTTCCCTCTACATATATATATATGATAAGATCGAACCCCTTTGTGACAAAAAAATAGTATTTATATCATTCATTTCTCAAAACTAAAAGCTCAAATACATATTGTCAAAAAAAAACTAATTTTGAACAAAACGTGGCCTTCTATTTTTTTTTTCCAGTGTGGCCTTAGGCAATTGCCATTACTTCAGTAAGTGAGAAATATATTTTCTGAACTGTATATATTTTCTTTTTCAGTGTGGCCTTGGGCAATTACTTCAGTAAGTTCTGTATGTACTTATCTAAAAAGAGTTATAGATTTTTGTTTCTTACAGTTCGCCCTAATATCTCTCTCCCAGACGCTATTTTTGAGGCGCCGCCATCACCTCTGTTCTCCGACGCTAGCAGGGCTCCGGCTCACTGGCGTCGGGTCCTCTCACCCTCTACGTCACTCTGTTGCTTCCTGTTTTCCCTCTTTCTCTCTTTTAAGGCTTTTTCCCCGTTTATTTTCCCCTTTTAAATCTTTTCCAGTCCTCGACCGCTACCCCAGATCCAGACGAAGAAGACTTGCCTTTATGCTCATACTGAAGGATGTGGAGTCCGGCAAACCCCATCCTCATCTACCCTCGCCCAGTCCTACCGTCGTTTTGCTCAAAGTCCCTACACTCCCCGATTTCTTGATCTGGATTGTGCTCCGCCTCTGAAGAAGTTTCTTCCGCAACATTATCCGAACCTCCCCAGGCGGCGTTGGAGTTGATGTTTAACGGGGAATCTTGTAGAGCTGCAATTTGCCTCCGTTTTTGGACTCCTGTTACAAAGACATGTCACCGTGAGAGCTTCGCAGACCCTTGGCCACACCCACCAGAGAAACAGATCTTTTTCTCCTCTCCGGTTAGCCGCTGCACGATTCAACTCCCCTGGCCATCCACAACATCCACTGGATCTCTGCGGATGAGCCATGGACCCGAACTCGGTTTGTTGCCACCCCATTTGGTCTTGCCCAACATCCAAAAGCCCAGGTTCTCTCTATCTAGCCCTCTACTGTCCGATAGACTACTCTTAGTTTGTTTGGCTATTCTCGATGTTCGAAGACTGCATCAGAGAAACCATTTAGCTAGTGTGTCTAGGATGTCTAAAGGGTATGTTGGAACTATGGCCATTGCTCAACTTATGACATTGTCGTTTGGTCCCCAAATCTGGAATTATCATGTTTTGTTCAATTCCCAGCAACCATACCCCCTAATGAAGCTCAGGTTGTTTGTTTATGTTCCCGTGTTTTGCCGAATACAAACCTTGTGTGGAATCCTTGATCACCATTTTCATGGCAGAGAGGATCCACTTGGGCTGTTACAACTTTACATTACTGCTTTGTGCCTGGTTTTAGCTTCATTGATGATCTCTCATGCTCCCAATTCCCTGCAACCAACCTCTCCTCCGAAGCTCAGGTCTGCTTTGTATTCGTCAGTGTCTTACCGACTATAAACTTTATGTGGAATTCTTGATCACCATAGTCATGGCAGAGAGGATCCACCTGTTATGTTACCGCTCTACACTTATCTCATGCGAATCATGGTATTAGCTTCAATCCTGCAAGTTACTGCTCTCACGTCTTTGAAGTTTCAGGGCGTGCTAGGTCTGAATTCAAATTGTCGAGGCTGCGGTTCTGGCCATAGAGTTTTCTATACCAACAACCACCCCTTGACGATTCTAGCTATCTACTTCAGGTACCACCTTACTCAGAAAACAATCATCAGCACCTCCTTCACCTCCCGGGTTATTGCCCCCCGAATCTCTGCCATGGCATTGCTTCTGCTAATGCTCCTCACTCCAGTGAGATCCTTGGCTCTGATCCTTCTACCAATGGCACTGTGTCCTTTGACCGTGACCTACTTGTCATCTCTCGAGACTCTCGATGATGTCCAATCCTGCAACCATGATCCCACATGTCTCCAACTGCATTTTAGCACTTGTTTCATAACTCTCATGGATTATTGCTTGATTAGCCCTTTATTCTTGTTTATGTTTATGGCTTTGGAAAAAGTCTATGTTTGTAATCTTTTAAACTCTGGGATACTTTGTCTCCCTACTTGTAATGTTTCTGTTTGAATGAATAGAATCATTGTTTGTCCAAAAAAGAAAAAAATCTAAAAAGAAATATATACAGTTCAAAAAATATATAATACTTTTACATAAATAATTTGTAAGAAATTGATCATTTGATGACTGTCATTTTTCTTCCAAAATTGATCATCTGATTGTCATCAGTTTCAAACATCCCCCATAAATATTTGTTTTGATAGAAATATGTGTCGGAAGCCCTTATACGCAGCCCTCTCATACCATCCCAAATTTGTTTGGCTAGTGTCGTAGTAGTACAAAAGTATAATTGATATTGAGTCGCTCTTTTGCTCTAAAATATTAGTTTTTATTGGTTATTCTCAGTCAAATAAGAATAAAAATGTTGGATCAAATAAAATATACCATCCTCCGGCTTTCCTCTGCAAGCCAACCATTCACAGTCAAAGGAAACGATAATATATTACACAAGTTTGTTTTTGAAGTTAAACAAAAATGTAACAAAACAAAGAAAATTAATATCGACTCGTTTTGTACAAGAATCATGTCGTATTTTAAAGAAGATGATACTTTCTTGTTTCATCTTTCATACTTCTTCAATCTAATAAATCTTCTTCTTCTTTTTTTTAAAAATAAAATGTTAAAATTATTCAGGAAAAAAACATTTTACATCAAGTACAGCATTTGTTTGAATAAGTCTTCTTCTTGATCCTTTAACAAAAAAAAAAATGTCGTATTTTCTTTAAAATATCGCTTCACTATACAACTAATAGTAGCAAAATTAACCTATACACAAGTTGTTGCAAGTGACATCAACTTGTGCATGTGAACTCTTTGTAATTTGTTAGTTTCGTCAATCATCTTTAAAGCAACTTGCGTAATAGTTTCTCACTTACTGTATATTCCTTGGAGAGTACTGCAACTTTGATTTTAATCAAAGACTTTTGTTTTATGTTTAGGAGAAAAACACATGCTATGTCAATTGCTCTTTTTTCTACAATTTTTATTTTTTGATGTTTCATATAAAATTCGAGGATTATATTAAAAATTCTAACATTCCAAACTACAATTTCAATCGTAATCATTTCATAATCATACAACAAGATAGCCTAATATAATCGTGAATTTTGTTATAAAATATAAGATCGAGTGGCGTCGGTATACACGGAACGGAACCTTTGCATACATGGATTCTTTATTCTTTGTTTCCATTGTCAACTTTCATTCGAGTCTTCTCTTTATTTAATATGTTATTAACATTCGAGTCTTTATTTTATTTAACGATCATTTGAGTATTCCTCTGACCATGTTACTAGTCTATGCACTAGTCGTTTTTACACATGTGGATGGTTGCATGCGGATGAATAACTGAAAAATATTGAGTTAACAATAAAATGAATGTTCATTTCCCTGCAAAATAGAAAATGAATGAATTGAATAAAAATTTGTTTTACAGTTTGTTTATTTTTCTATCTGTTTAGTTAAATGAATTAAATCCTTTTTCTAACTTTTTCATCTCAAATGGTAAAACAATGGATGAATGCTCATTCAACTCTTCTAAATTCTTAATATAAGTCATTGTCAAAAAAAAAAAAAAAAAAAAAAAATCTTGATATAAGTCATCTATTTGTCGTCTCATTTTTCACTTCTTTGGTTCTTTTGCTATATATGTGTATATATATATATATATATATATATATATATATATATATTGCGAGAGACACAAATCTACACGTTCCTTTATTTTTCCATGTACGCAACAGACCTACAGGGTGTGGAAAAGCCATGAGATTTATTAGCATAGGCTTCACATGTATATTAAGCTTTCATTTATTTTTATAAAATTCATTGAATTTCTAAAACGTTACCAACTCAATTATTAAGGTATCAATAGAGATATTGGAAGGAAAGAAAAAACCTTTTGTTAGCGAACCATGATTTGTTATCTTGATCAAAACTATATCTTTCAAGTTTCGAACAACTTCAGATCCTTGTAGTCACTTTACTTCCAGTGGGGTGATCCATCTGAAAGGTCTATATGCTTACTTTGATGCCAAAAGTTTGTGTGAAAAAAAAAATAAAAAGAGAAACATTAGCAAACTGATATAGTGATATATATCCATTTAGGTTGAATTTGGAAACAAAACTGTTACTTTCGTTGATGGCAGCATCAACAAAAATGTCAAAATCTTGATAGCTCATCTTATCATAGTTTCACAAATCCAAGTTTAACATATAGGTATTACTGCTATTAACGTAATATACAGACATCCTATTTTCCCGCCTCGGTGTAAAGGTATAGAGAACACAGATCAATCAAACCGCTTGGAAACGCACCAAGCAAACGTTTTTATTCAATCTTATAAAAACCTCTGTTTGTTACAAGATATGAACCTAAGCCTACTCTCTTGTTTATCTAACACAACACCTTGTGTAGATCTAAAAGAATAAAATACAGACTCACCTTCTAAGCCTTTTTTCGAATGCTTGAAGGTTTACACTCTCACAACTTTATCCCCACGAGTGCTAGCTCTTTTTGCGGCAAGCACTCGTCACTTTATAACCCCACAAAACGATCTCTAACCTAGATCTTTGTGAATCCTAACTAAAAGGAAATATTCCTTGTTCCTAAGAAATATCCTTCCTTATCTCTCTCGATCAAATATACTCTCAATAACTTCACGTATATCTCGATCTCTTCTCCCTTCCTTCTCACGCATCTTGTCATCGCGTCCCACAATCTTTCTCCACGCCAGCACATCACGCCACATCAGCATATCAGCACTCTGAGACATTTTGCAGACTCCTTTCACCTTCAGAGCTCTGATGCACTTTCAATCTCCCCCTTTTTGACTGAATCTTGCCACACAAGTACCCACTGCATCCAACCTAAAAATGCACAGACAATACAACCAAGACAAAAACACAACCGTACTAGCAAAATATTCCAGCACTCAAAACAAGACGGTTAACTAATAGGGACTTGTTAAAATAAATTGTTCAAAACCAAAACAAGACTAAAACGAAACAAGTCTTAAGTTTTAACAGGGAGAAAACAAATAAGAGCAACAAAAACAACAGCGCAACAAAAAAAACTGCTCCCCCATAGCCTAATCTCCCCCTCAGGCCTCTGAATCAGACTCATCTCCCCCTGCTTGTTTGGCACAGTTTAGTCAAAAATACCAATAGAATAAACCAGAATTTGAAGCGAACACCAAGGCGAGAAACTACTTACCAACTTCCATGGCATCTTGCAGGATCTTGATTGCCAACCGGATGGCTTTGCGCTCTGCAGACGAACAACTTCTTGACACGGTCTCAATAGGAACTGAAGTTGTGTTCTTCCCCTTGTCTTCTTTGCGTCGTGAGACTGAAGAATTGGAACAGATCGTTGAGCCGTCAACAGCTGGTAGATGATGCTGGGAAAAGGCAACCGAAAGCCTGACTGAGCTTGCAGCCCCAACTGCATGATCTGTTCATAGATCATCCTTCCAAAGTCGAAAGGAATCCCATGCATGATCATGTAGATCACCAGAGCCCTGTTTGCCGAGATATACCCCGTGTTCACTGTTGGAGACCAATTGCTACAACAGATCTGATGTAAGTCCTTGATGACAGGATTCTTGATTGCCGTGGACACCAACTGCTTGCAGAACTTGACCTTGCCGTCAGAGAGAAAGAGAGCAAGATCCTCCTCCAGAATTGCAGCCGTCTGCAACCGTTGTTCACGCACATCAACAGACTGCAGACCAAACAGAGCATTGATATGGCTTGGAGAGAAGTCGTAGACCCAGTCACGAATAAGCATATCGACAGACTCTCCCTCAACTTTGACAGTTGGGAGATTCGCCCAAAATTCATAGACCATATCCGAATCGTAGGACCCAATTTGTGTAACAGTCTTAAGCAGCCCAGCTTTATCTAAGAATTCCCTAGCCTTATCAGCAACGTCTAGTGAATAACAGACCTCTGGAGCGAGTGTTCGAGAGGCAAAGAACCCATACCGTCGTGCAGCTTCTGAGGAGATGAACCGTTTAGCATCGAAGTCCTTTGACAAGGCTCCTAGAGACGCGGTGGAAGTGCCCTTATCTCTGGGAAAGATGGTCGCTTGGAGTCACGACCATCGAGATCAGCAGGCGGTTGTCTTTTGCGTAGACGCGAAGAGACTCCCTGAGACGGCAGAGTAGGTACAGGCACATCACCGGTAAGATCTACCACCAGAAATCGAGATGACACCTCTCTTGGCGGAGAAGACGAAGAGTCGCATGTCTCGTGATTCCCGTGAGAAGGTGAGGGTATTGGATCCACCCGAGTCGGAGTTGCAGTGGCGGACTCATTGCGAGGCTGGTAAACCAGCATTGCTGTCGCGGGATCAATCGGAACGTGTGGAGTTAGCGGAGGCAACGAAGACGGTGGAGTGTGGAGCTCCTCATCGGAACTGGAATCATAGTGGAAACCACTAAAGATTGACTTCATGATGATTAGAGGATTGATCGACAAGAGAGGAAAGAGATGAATAGAAGTTTAATTGACAAAGGATTGAAATTGCAGAGGTGATGAGAAAAACGCCAAAACCCTAGCTGCTCCTCTTTATACACACCCGTGAGTCACAATGGGCTGCACACACTCGGCCCAAAACATTAAAGACTTCCTGAAACTACTCAATTAAACATCAGTGTACACCGCATCTATTTCCTCATTTGACTACATTCAATCGTTAATTCATTCAATCACAATTAATGACAACGCATTAGTAAATCTCATTCTTCCTCTTTTACGACTCAATTTAGCAGATTCATGAATCAAAAAGACACAGATACACACAGCCACTAATGATAAATTCTAAGGGACCCAGATCGAGAATTAAGCACACATGAGCATTAATATTTTTTATTTTATCAAACAGGGTAAGAATCAGAACACTAACCAGATCTTTGTCGTATCAGCCACTTGTTCAGAACCTTCACTAGGAACTATCACAACCTCTTGAATTTTTAAAGATCAGAGGACTGTTGCATGTGGGTAGTCTTTCACACTGGCATGCCTTTAGCCTTCAGTCCATCCCAACATGTTAAGGCAGCTGGAGTTCATCTCTTTGAAGAGCACACCTTTTTTTTTTTTTTCTCCAAACAGCCTTATGATGACTGCTTCAGCATCTTGAGCTTCAGTGACATCATTTGATTGTGTTAGTCACTGAAACTAAGCTCATCATTCCCCAGGTTATTGAACCTCAGAATGCATGTGCATGTCTCTTCACAGCTCTTTGACCTCCTTAAATCATGACAACGTTTAATAGGATGGACAGACCGGCATGACAGGCAGCTATTTCCCACACCTTTCAGAATGTTGATCTTCTATATATTCCAGGATTTCCATGATCTGTCCTAGCTTTAGTTCCTGTCTTAGACCAACACAACTCAGAGAAAAAGTTAGAGTTCACAGACACCAATAGACTTCCTCAAATTTATGAATCTGTTGAAATCCAAAGGCTTAGCAAACAAATCAGCCAGCTGAAAATCGGTGCTCACATGGTCTATCTCAATCAGTTTCGCCTCAACTAGTTCACGAACAAAGTGGTGTCTAATATCTATGTGTTTAGTTCTAGAATGCTGGACAGGATTCTTAGAGATGTTTATTGCACTCAAATTATCACAATGAATTAACAGAGTATCAGAATCCATACCATAGTCAGAGGACATTTGACGCATCCACAGGAGCTGTGTACAACAGCTGCCCAAGGCAATGTATTCAGCCTCAGTGGTAGATAGTGAGACACTGTTCTGCTTCTTTCTGTGCCACGATATCAAGTTGTTGCCCATAAAGAAGCATCCTCCACTTGTACTTCGACGATCATCCACAGACCCTGCCCAATCAGCATCGCAGTATCCGCTCAGACTGGTATTGGTATCCTTGGTGAAGACAATACCAAAATTCACTGTCCCTTTGACGTATTTGATGATCTTCTTGACTGCTAGTAAGTGGGACATCTTAGGCTTGGCCTGGTACCGTGCGCATATCCCCACTGACAGACATATGTCCGGCCGACTTGCTGTCAGATAGAGCAAGCTTCCAATCATACCTCTGTATAGTCGCTCATCCACATCCTCTCCTCTCTCATCTTTTGAAAGCTTGTCATTGACTCCCATAGGAACTTTAGCTTCTTTACTCTTCCCCAAACCAAATCGCTGTACCAACTCTTTGGCATAGGTGCTTTGAGACACAAAGATCCCATCAGCTGATTGTTCCACTAGCAAACCCAGAAAGTATTTCAGCTCTCCCACCATACTCATCTCAAATTCCTTTGACATGCTTTTCACAAACCTTTGTACCAGAGGTTGACAAGTAGAACCAAATATGATGTCATCCACATAGATCTGAACAAACATCAGCGCATTGTCACTGTTAAGAACAAACAAAGTCTTGTCTACACTTCCACGAACATAGCCTTGATCCAGAAGAAACGTAATCAACCTCTCATACCATGCTCTCGGAGCCTGCTTGAGACCATATAGCGCTTTCTTCAGCCGGTACACATGCTCAGGATGTTGTGGATTCTCAAAGCCTTTCGGTTGTTCTACAAACACCTCTTCTTGTAAAATGCCATTCAAAAATGCACTTTTGACATCCATCTGATGTAATGTGAACTTGAGAGCACATGACATACCGAACATGAATCTAATAGATTCTAACCTTGCTACTGGTGCAAAAGTCTCATCAAAATCAACTCCTTCGACTTGAGAGTAACCTTGAGCCACAAGTCTAGCTTTGTTTCTCACGATGCATCCACTAGCATCACTCTTATTCTTGAAGATCCACTTCGTTCCCACTACATTGACATTAGCAGGTCGTTTAGTGAGTTCCCACACATTGCTGTGCTCAAATTGTTCCAGCTCATCTTGCATCGCAGCGACCCATAACTCATCTCGAAGAGCCTCTTTGTGATTCTTTGGCTCCATAGTAGAAACAAAGCAGGCAAATTGAACGATCTCAGAGTCCTGAGAGATAGTGTCTGGAACTACAACCTTCTGTTTCTTTCCAGCCAGTTTAGCAAAGTCAATCTGTTTGCCTCTAGTAACTCTACCCCCCTGAATCGCACCGATAACATTGCCTGAGGAGTGATTCTGATGAACTTGAGAAGATACAGTATGAGCGTCTGTTGACAACCCAGGGCTGGCATGGTCACTATGGCTGTTAGACCCTTGCTCTTGCTTCTCATCATCAGTTACTAGATCCTTGTCAGAGATAACAGGTACCATATCAACTCGTTGAAAAGAAGTATCATCAAAGACAACATTTACCGTTTCCTGAACTGATCTTGTGCGTTTGTTGTAAACACGGAAAGCAGTGTTGTGTCCTGAATAACCAAGGAAGATCCCTTCATCACTCTTTGAGTCAAACTTATCCAACTGATCCTTGTCATTCAGAATGTAGCATAGACAGCCAAACACATGAAAGTAGCTTACTGTTGGAGACTTTCCTTTCCATAACTCATAGGGAGTCTTGCTAGTCCCTGGTCGGACATACACACGGTTGATGATGTAACAAGCGGTGTTAACAGCTTCATCCCAGAAACGATGAGGAACTTGATTCCCATGCAGCATAGCTCGTGCCATTTCTTGCAATGTTCAGTTCTTTCGTTCGACAACACCATTCTGCTCTGGAGTTCTTGGAGCAGAGTACTGATGAACAATGCCCTGATGCCCGCATAATTGATCAAACTTGTCATTCTGAAACTCTCCTCCATGATCACTCCGAATAGCTTGGACGGAACATTTTTCACTCTTAATCTGCAAGGCAAGTATGCGAAAGCATTCAAGGGCATCCGATTTTTCACGCAGAAATTGTACTCAGGTGTAACGAGTGAAATCGTCAACCATGACAAAGATGAACCTTCGCCCAGAAATGCTTTGGACTTGTATTGGACCCATCAGATCCATATGAACCAGCTGAAGTGCATGACTAGTTCGAATGTCTGCCACTGGCCCATGAGACGCCTTGACTTGCTTGCCCTTGTTGCAAGGACCACATGTGAAATGTGGATCACCTTTCAGCTTAGGAATTCCACGCACAACCTCTTGATTTGCCAATTTCATCATTGTGCGAATATTAAGATGACCAAGTTTCTGATGCCACAGCTCTGTGTCCAACTCAGTAGTCGTGTTAAAACACTGCATTGATGACTTCCACATGTAACAGTTATTACCAGATCTCCTGCCTCTGAGTCGCACTGATCCTTGTTGATCAACAGCCTTGCACCCCTTCTTGGTGAATGTGACATCCAGGCCTTCATCACACAACTGGCTAATGCTTATCAGGTTTGCCTTCAACCCTTCGACCAAGAAAACATCCCTAAGATGTGGTTGAGAATCACCACTAGTTGTACCTTTTCCTCGGATAGTTCCCTTTCCTCCATCACCAAAAGTAACTCTTCCTCCAGCAACATCTTCTAGATAGGATAGATTGTCAAGGGCACCAGTCATATGCCTGGAGCATCCACTGTCAAAGTACCACTTGGCCTGATCAACCTTTGTTTTTTCCGCTGTGAATGCCACCTGACAGTAAAGATCATCTTTCCTGACATATCCCTGTGTGTTCCTTCTCACAGCTGGATAAAACTCACCACGTTGCACCAGGCTAGACACACGATTCTTGAATTGATAACACTAGGATTTGTAGTGAGTTAGATGTCCACAGTACCAACATCCTCTTCTTCTACTAAGCCTAACAGGTCTTTGAGCTGTCTGCTGAAACCCACTTGAGGCATATGGCGGTCTAGTGTCCAACTCAGGATGCACCCTCATCCTTGGGATTCTTGGATTCTGATTCACAGAACACTGATCATATAATCTAGTCGTTGTAGAGAATTTCTTCTCGTTCAGCTTGGGCTTAGACCCCATCCCTTTGACAAACTGAGTGGTCGTGTTGGTGTTTGTTCCTTGATAACCCAGACCCCGCTTCAGATTGCTAGATCTTCCAGCGCTAAGCAGAGTATCCAGATCTTTAGTTCCCTTATTCAGCATTCTGATATTCTTCATCTGTTCTTCTAACTGCTTCTCAAGACGCAGAGTCTTGGCCTTCTCTTCACTTAGTTCTTTAGTGATCATTGCAATGTGTAGTTGCAAGATATCTCTTTCAGAAGTTAACTGGGTGTTGTCTTGAGTCTTCTGTACCACTGTCTTGATGAGAAGCTCTATCTGATCTTCTACCGACAAATCAGCCTCCTCTCCATCTGAATCAGATTGCACCTTCTCATCTAAGTCTTTGGTTTCCAACACCACATCATCTTCTTCGTCTTCCTCAATGACACCCAGCAGTGCAAGGAAGCTGTTCAGAACCTCTCCTTTGTTGACTTCTTCATCTGAGTCACTTTCACTCCAAGTAATGTAAGACTTCTGCTTGTTCTCACGTGAAGGACAATCAAACTTGGTGTGACCATAACCCTTGCACCCATAGCACTGCAGAGAACTCTTACGTTTGTTGTTTGGACACTCAGACTTGTAATGTCCAAAACCCTCACATTCAGCACACTGTTGTTCTTGCTTGTCACTCTTCCTGATCTCCTTATCAGTATCGGATTTCATGAGCGATGGTGTTCCCTTCCGCTGACCCCTTTCCATCTTGCGAAAGTACTTCTTAACCAACAAGCCCACTTTTTCTTCATCTGCAACTTCCTGAGA
>NC_025689.1:11711321-11712017 GCF_000633955.1 Camelina sativa
CCACTTGATTATACTTGAGCTCATCAGAATTCAGCGACACATCTGTAGCAGACCTGTGTGGATGAAACTTGTTAGGCAGACTTCTGAGGAATTTTTTCACCAGCTTCTTGTCCTTATACCGTTTACCCAAGACTACAGCTTCTTGTGCAATACCACTCAACCGACTACTGTAATCAGCGACTGACTCAGTTTCAGTCATGTGCAAGTTTTCAAAATCTGATGCAAGATTGTCCAGCCTTGTACGTTTGACCCTACTTGTACCCTCAAACATGACTACCAGAATATCCCATGCTTCCTTGGCGGCTTCACATCCTTGAACTTGATTGAAGATAGCCCTAGGCAGAGACTTGAAGATAACTGACAGTGCCTGTGAGTTATGTTTGGACTCTGCTTTTTCCTTGACTGTCCATTTTTTCCTGTGTTTAGGAACCATTTCTCCTTCCTCATTCTTTTCTGTCGGATGTGACCAACCATCTTCCACCGCAAACCAAGCTTCCATGTCGATGCTTGAGATGGCCTGCTTGATTGACACTTTCCAAAAACCAAAGCACTCAGGATCGAGTTTCAATGGTGATTGAACCGCAACAAAATCCAGTGATTTCTCCATACCCTTGCCGCAAGATCTCACCTGTTGAAAAAGGATATCAGAACTTTTTATCAGGTGCTTGCTCTGATACCAATTGTAAAGGTATAGAG